>NW_026463762.1:0-71985 GCF_021730395.1 Mercenaria mercenaria
GATCATTAATTGTAAAGTGATACCCACTTTTTTGTTGTTTAACATTATTTCCTAAGACAGAAATTAAAGGTGTATCTAATTGAATTGGAGTTGGTTCGTATCTTTCACAAAACTGTTTTGTTCTAAACATGTAAATTATATATTATTTTGTTTTTTTAATAAATTAACCTGTTAATACGTTTACGCTGAGCTGAAATATCCTCATTATCATTATTATTTTTAATTAATTCAATAACAGCAGGTTTTTTAAAACTTTTTATTATTTCTGTAATTTTATCAGCAGCTAAATTCCCGACTTCCGTTCCAATCTTTTTTATTACACTTTCAAGAGCGGATTTTCCTGCAGTTTCCAGGGCTTTTTTTCCAGCACTACCAATTGAAGATGCAACAGAAGATGAAAACAATTTTGTTAAAGTGTCAAAGACACTCTGTACCAGAGATGGAATCTCCGGAAGCCAAAGGCTTACCCTGCATAACTTCTTCTCCCGTTTGAGTATCAACATAAATAGATATTCCTTTATTTTTGTCATTCTTTTGTACATTATATAAAACTAAATTTTATAATTTCATAATTTAAATTTCTTTTAAAATTAGTGTAAAACTTGTTTCAACTCCATTAAAATTATTTATTCTACCAAATACATCTGTAATATATATTCTAATTGAATTTATAACATTTTTATTAATTTCAGAATATCCGACTCCGTTTGGTTCTTTTGTAAATGTATAAGCTCTTGTTAAATCTGCAGTACTTAAAGCATAGATAATATCACTAAAATTACCATCAACAAGTCAATTACCAATAAGATCACAATGAATGTAAATTGTATCCACAGAGTTAGTTATATTTGTTGTTGTAGTTCCCAATTCAGTATTTCTCAAAGCTTTTTTCTCAAATCCAAGCAACGTATGAAAATTTGACATTCTTAAATCCAACAAAAAATTATCATGAATTGAAATTAGGATTTTAAAACAACTTAAATCAAATTTCAAACTTATTGGGGCAATGTCTGATTTATCAAATTCAAAATCACCATTACTTATTAATGTTTCTCTGATATAATTATTAATGTCTGTATAAATGTAAGAGCCATTTGTAAATATCATATCTTTCCAATCTTTACCATTATTATAACGAATTCTTTTATTATCGTATTCATCACTAATATTAGGTCAGTAGTAAGTCATAGTGTTAATTCTATCCAAACCAACAACATAAGTTTTATTTTTATCTAAAACTATGGAACGACTGAATCTGACTGTAAAATCGCTTGGAGTATTTTTATTATCGTTTTTAACAGCTTCAGAACTTTTACTCTTTTTTCTTCCGTTTATATATTCAAGGAAAACATTTTTATATAACATTTCATGTTCTTTTGGTAACAATTTATTTATTTTTAATAGTTCATAAATTATGCTAATACCTTCATTTTTTAGTTCTTCATTACTATTTTCAGGATCATTGAACCACAAATAAGCTCTAAGTTATTAACCAGTTCTTCTGGATTTCATGGACAAACGTCATAACCTTGGCCCCTAATTACTGCTCTAAATTTCATGGATCTTTTATTGATAGGTAATCCTGATTTTTCTGTTAATCATTTTTTCTAGAAAGTATTGAATATTTTTTTTTATTATTGTTATATCTTTTATCAGTTAAATCAATCAAATCATCATCTACCTTAACATTAATTACTTCTTTTCCAGTTTTTTGATCCTTAGCAATTAATTTATTTTGACCATAAAGTTTATTAAGATCAATCAATAAATTACCATATCTACCATCTGTAGAAACATTATATGGATTTAGAACCTTTAGCTTTTTAGGAAAACTTTGTTTTCGATTATGAGATCTTATTCCTTTTCCCATATATTTTCCTTGATTAAGAATATCATAGAGTATTTCTCTATACTTTTTATGATTATCTGACTTAGCTATAATTGCTTCCTTTTGCTTCAGATCGAGATCTGTGGGGTTTTTCATTCTTGTTATTCCACCAGATTCATTACCCAATTTTTTATTTCTATTGATACATTTTCTATGATATTTTCTATTTCTTCCCTAGTCATTTTCTCATCTGGATTTTCAGATCGAAAATAGTCAAACACTTCTTGTGGTGTGTTCCATTTTTTACCTAAAAGTTTTAAATCAATTTATTTATTAAGATAAACTTTAAATTCTTTTGGTTTTGCCCCAAATTCTTCAGGAAATTCTTCATACGCATCATCACCCGTATCCAAATCCTTATGTTCTTTAGGTGACAATTTAATAAATCCGTCTTCCGTTTCTATTGGCATATAGTTTTCTACTAATTCATTTATCTCTTCTTTCGATAATTTACTAATCCTTCGTCATTATTTTCTCTGGTGGTAACGGTTTTTTAGTTATTCCCATCTTTTCTCTGCCATAATCTTCTAATTTCTTAAGTTCATATTCAGGAACCCGTTGTAGCCCAGCTTATCAGTCATTTGATTTTGCACTTTTTAGTAGAGACAAGCCATGAACATAAAATGATTGAAGGTTATGTCAAATAGAAATCTGGATATGGAACACTGACTTTTCACACCTTCTCTTGTCAGGGGCAGACAACTCATATAAATCATATTTTCAGCAAATTTCCTTTTAAATCGTCATATTTCGCTCAATATTTAATAACACTTTAAGATTTTTGGGATTTAAGTATTTTGTGTTAATATCTTTCTATTTATAGTATTCAAAGACAGGTTTACTCTCAAGCTTATTCATGCGCAACGATTTCCGTTATTTTGGCAAAAATGCTCTTAGTAGTTATATTTATTTATGAATCCTGACAAAATTGTTATATAATTTATTTTTAAAGGAATGCAAAATGGAAATAATGTAAATAAATAATATATTTCAGAAAAAAGAAAATATATTCATTGTGGTTTATATAGAGATACCGGTCCTTCCTTTTTTATCAAAATTACCGTAAAATGTTAGTAAATTAATACTCATTTTTTAATACAAACCCCTTAAAACAACACTTATTACACTTCTGTGACATTATCCGCGACCGAATATATCATTTTCCTGAAAAATAATCAGTTAACTCAATTAAAAGGGCGGTAATTGGTAAATGGAAATATATTGTGCATATTTGTCGCGTTACCGTAATTTATGTGTTATAATATTGGTTAGTCAAAAGTATCCAGGCACTTATGTATTTAGATCAAAAGGTACGTGGTCTCATAAAGAATAATTGAGTGGAATCATTCATTGCGATTTACTATTAAATAAACTCCACATTCTGACATAGCTGGATTTGGATGCAGTTAAACAAGGAAGAAAGTAGTCAGATGACACACTATGAAGATATATTGTTTCGATTATAACACGTTACGAAGGACATTAAAGTACATCCTTGACGACACCCATCAAATGCTAATATTTGCCTGTTTTTTATTTTGTGTTGATTTCGTTTCCTGTGCGGCTGACGTAATAATTGTGACGTCAGGAAAATGAACTGATATATAAAAATACACAATAATCATATAGGAAAATGAATTCGGTTGTGTTAGACTCTGCGATAAACAACGGTTGACGCGCGGACCGGTAAGGCAGCATTATGAAGTCTATTATGACCTCAAATGAAGGCATGACGTGCGGTTTATTACTACTTGGATAAATGAATCCCAGCAAAATTTTATCATGAAATTTCAATGACCATGTAAAAATGAAAACAAAGAAGGCCGTTGAGTGGGTTTTAACCTGATTTATCACAGTTCAGAGCTGAGATGCGCAAGAATTGAACCAAAATGTTTTTAACATATCTATTTAAATAGAGAATATTTGTTTATTATAATGTAAGATCGAAATATATTTCACAGAGTGAACACTATAATGCAATATTTTCACGAGTGGCGCTACCACGAGTGAAAATGTAAATTATAGTGTTCACGAGTGAAATATATTTCAATCTTACACTGAAACAAACACATTTTCTATTCTTTTTATGTATTATTCAACGGTTTAAACAAGATTATATCCTGTTTGTTCGCGCAACGTCACGTGCATCGCATCATGACGTCATAATATCGTGACGTTAGAATATCTTTGTAGAAAAAATCTAAATAGTTCTATTATGTTTCATGATTTCTTTTACATTTATTTATAACAGAATGTAAATCTTTATGATCCTGTTATTTTCTATACATTTTTACCTTTACTAAAGAATATTTTAAGGAATTTTCTATCATCTATAATTCATATTATTTCGTATTCAAGTGTAGTTCCGTAGACCAGTGCGAAAATAAAAATGATATTTGCACTGTTTGAAACAGTGAAGTATCAATTTTATTTCATCGATAAATTTCAGTATTTCACTGAAGATCATAAAATAAAATGCGGTATTTTAAACAGCGTGATTTATATAAAGAAATGGGTGTGATATTTTAAGTGAAATGTTTCTATAAATCTTACAATGCTGTTTTACTCTTTTTGTAACGGCATGATGTGTTTATCATTCTGTATACTTTTGCAAACTAACGTAATAAGAGGTATACACAAATTTTGTCTTATGCTAACCAAACTGTATTTATATCTGACAAAGGAATATTTTAAATTGAAAGAAAATTGACATCAGAACACAATTTAATCACACAAAGCATGAAAATATCTCACAGAGCTGTTACTGACCTATCGTCTTTCAGTTGTTTTTGAACTATCATCCTATAGGTATATGGCCAAAGTGTAAAATAAAAATCAGCTAAATATATTCGTGTTTTAAATGTTAAGGGGTGTGTATTTCGAACGCATCAATGTAGTACATACCAAAATGGAAACTGCTAATTTGCTATTTATATCATATAAGCACATTATTTATTTGTCTATCTTTAACATTGTTTACACTGATTCAATTTTTGCATTACTGTATTATTCGTTATAGATAAACTTTTCAACTTACGGCTTATATTTATACTAGCTTGCATCATCATGAAAGTGTCTTATGACTTATGTCTAGTGTAATCACAAAAGAATGACGACGCGATGTCTGTAAGCAATCGTACATCCAAACGTTCTGATATTTGTATCCCCGTTTTGGAAAACCAATTTACTTCGGTAGAACTATTTATGTCATTTCAATTCATCAAATACAATCGTTTTACAGAACTAAGTTGTGTAAAAATGCTTATGTTTATCTAACACTCCCTTTCACTTAAGAAATAGACTGTGGTTTAGTGGTTCACATCTGGGTATGAAACATATGGTCAGGTTTAGCTTACAAAAGGCGATAGTCTTCACACGCGCTTTAAATAAAATCATGTATTTCATATCACTTTGTAAACCACGATGGTGATGTGTATCTTATAATAACTACTTCAAATATTCAGTCTAATTTTACATATGTTGGGAGTTATACTTTTCGAGAACACTACAGCAAATATATTAATGTGGTGTCACAATGCACTTTTCCCATTGGTCACAGCCGGTAACATACACATTTACCATACCGCAATTGTTCCACCTTTACGTAAAGATATAGGTTTATGGTTTATAATGCAGAAGCAATTTTAACATATACTAATGAGTAAGGCTGTCCAAATTGTAATGTATTTGTTGACTTAGAAACATATGTAAAAGTACATTTATAAATATTGTGTCTACATTCATATGACAGACTAGCACAGTATATCATCTCACTGGTGAAATGCAGTTTGATATAAATATGTTAGATCAAAGTCGCCACAATATTAAGCAATCATCATACATTTTCTTTATTAATTTATATAATAGAATAATGTATATCTGACAAGTAAAAACACTCCACAGAAATGAAATTTAGTAAGTAAATCGTTTCAAACATGCGCAAATGTTCAGTTTTATTCATCAGTTAAAATGTATATTCAGATTAATTCAAAGTAAGAATTACGTATGAATTGATTATTACATAAATACACGTTTTAGTTCGTATCCACAAGAAAGAAATGTACAACATTTAGAATGAGCAAAATATGAGGCATCTCACCCGTATGTTTGGACAAGTTTAAAATGACCCGAAAATACATTTATAGTCGGAAGAATTCTAAAGCGATATAAACTAATTATGAACACACGTTTCCTCTTTTTCATTTCACTATTTTATAACAAAAAATGTCATTGTTTGAAAACAGGGTGTAAAGTTTAAGAAATGTGATACGTCGTTTTAGATAATTTATCCCTGTTCATACAAATTATTCGAAAAGTAACCTTTCTTTGATAATTCTTAAAATAATGTCACTTTGAGAAGCTCTGCATAGCCCAATTGTTTTGTCACCAGATTATTAGAAATTTCGAAAAGGGCGATAAAATTCTAAACGTTGCTGAACATGATCAAATTATTTTTACAAATTCAATAGTCATAAAGATGACGTCGTAAAACAGTTTGCCCAGGCTTTCATGGTTGACTGATTCAAGTGGTCCATATCCAGAATTTATCTTCTGGTATTGTTCTCCAAAAATTTTATTATCTTAAGTCTCAACTAAAATGTGCAAGGTTTGGCCATATTTTAGGATTTATAAGCCGGGCTATTGAACAGATTCATCTCCCCAATCTACCGAATGGAAATAGGGAGCCGGTTTTAAAGCTTGTTGTCTTTTAGATTCTTCCTGCATTCCTTTAGTTATTTCAGCAATACCTTGTACCAGATCTTCTGAAATACTTTTTGGAAGTAAAGCTAATTGCTCTTTGATTCCGGGTAATGCTTTTAATTTTCTTGACAATTCTTATTTTTGACTTTCTATTCCTTCTGTTATTGGTTTATGAATTTCTCTATACATTTCCCGACCAGTAGCTTTTCTTATTTTTCTCTTTTTATTTCTTCTCTTTTAGCTTTTACGTTTTGTCCAACTAGGTTGTTTATTTCTCTCATTTCTTTAAGTTTTGCTAGCATTTATATAATAATATAAGATAATGTATGATTATTATAAAATGAAAATTCCTAATTATGATACAAAAAGTGATAAATCTAATAACTTTAAGCAGATTTATCCGTTTATGCCAGATTCATGTTTTAGAATGTTAATATGTGGACCTTCTGAATCAGGAAAAACAAATACATTAATGCACATGCTTCGAAAACCTCTTATATTTTATGATAAATTATACCTGTATGCTAAAAAACCTAGAACAATCTAAATCTCAGGATTTAATAAATAACTTAAATGAAAGTTCAGATGAAATTGAATTAGATCCAAATGAAATACTTGAATATTCGGCTGATCCAAGCCAAATAATTGATGTTAATGATCTTGAACCAGAAAAACAAAAAGTAGTAATATTTGATGATCATAAAATTATGTGAAGAAAAAGGGTTCGGAATGAAATATCAAAATACTTTATTCAAGGACGTCGCAAAAACTGTTCTGTTACACTGCGAAAAAAAGAGTTAATATACGGGAGTGTACGGGATCCCGTATATTACCCGTATACGGGAAGAAATACGGGAAAACTAAAATACGGGCGTGTACTAATAAAATACGGATTTCCGTATACTATGAAATACGGAATTCTTAGTATACGGTACCCCGTATATTATTGAAATACGGGAAGTTCTAAAAAGGGTTATTCTGACCGTATACCACACCGCATATTCCCGTATATGTCTGGTGTACGGGAATACATAAATCCGTATATTACGAAAATACGGGAGGTATATTTCCCGTATATGTTTCATATACAAGCCCGTATATTTCCCGTATATTCTCGATATACGGGATATGTATAGTTTATATATTTCGAAAATACAGGGATAAAATTTTCCGTATATTCGTCGAGTACAACTCCGTATATTTCCCGTATATGCCGGAAATACGGGATTTAAATAATTTGTATATTTCGAAAATACGGGACGTATATGTCCCGTATATGCTTGGTATACAACTCCGTATTATTCCCTTATATACCAGAAATACAGGATTTAAATAATTTGTATATTTTGAAAATACGGGACTTATATTTCCCGTATATTCTGTGTATACAACACAGTATATTTCCCGTGTATGCCGGAAATACAGGATTTAAATAATTTATATATTTCAAAAATACGGGATGCAATCAATATGTGTAGTGAAAAATATATTCTCCGGCCATTTCAAAGGTCAAATGTTTTCGAACTTGTACGTGTATGTAGAATGAATGCCAGTATTGAAAGAAAGAAATGTTTAATACTAGTATAACATGAACTGAAAAAAAAACATTCACAGAGCAAAACAGGTATAAAATCAAACATGAATGAATCCATCATTTCATCTTGTGCGTTTCCGATTTATTTTAACATTTAATCTAAATAGCCGATTGAGAAGAAGAAAAGATTAATCAATTCATCCCTATTTATTTGTAGTGATAAATACATCCGTGGATATATAAGGATCATATAAGACATGTACTGATACTTTACTTATGAAATCAATTCTAATATTTTTACAGACGCAAAACAATCGATATGATGTGTCTGCGTCCAAAGATTCGAACAAACGCCCTTCGTTCGATTTAATATTGTTTTCGTCTGTACGACCCAGTAGGTCGTTTTTTGTGTGTTTTTGTAGGAATTAACGTTTTCGCCCGACACACTTAATAGGTCCTTTGGCGACCTTTCCAGTTTTGTTGGGGGAGAATACCCCAGGTGCCCTAACGTGCATTATTCGTCACTAGCGAACTGCGAAAAAAGAGTTAATATACGGAGTGTACGGGATCCCGTTATTACCCTAAGGGGAAAAATACGGAAAACTAAAATCGGGCGGTACGGGTTTTAATTTAAAGTCCGTATATAAAAAATAGGATTTCCGAACATAAATACGGAATTCTTAGTTACGATACCCCGTATATTTTTAAAAATAGGGGAAATTCAAAAAGGTTTTTCTGTCGATACAAACACCGTATTTTTCCCGTTATGCTGGTGTAGGGGAAAAATAAATCCAATTTTACAAATAGGGGGACGTATATTTCCCTATATGTTTCATATACAACCCCGTAAAAATTTCCCTAATTCTGGATATAGGGGATTGTATAGTTGTATTTTCGAAAATACGGGGATTAAATTTTCCCCGTTATTTTTCGTATACAACTCCGTAAATTCCGTAATGCCAGAAATAGGGGATTTAAAAATTTGTATATTTCAAAAATAGGGGACGTATAGTCCCGATATGTTTGGTATAAACTCCGTATTTTTCCCGTATATCTAGAAATACGATTTAAATATTTGTATATTTCGAAAATACGGGTTTTAAAATTTTCCCCCGATATTCTCGTATAAACTCCTAATTTCCCGTATATGCGGAAATAGGGGGTTTTAAATAATTTATATATTTCAAAAATACGGTATGCAATCAATTAAGGTAGTAAAAATTTAAAATTTCTGGGGCCATTTAAAAGGTCAAACGTTTTGCTTTTTCAAACTTGTAGGGTTTAGAAAATAAATCCCAATATGAAAGAAAAAATTTTTAATACTAAAAGACTGAACTGTAAAAAGCATTCACGGACCAAAACAGCTAAAAATTTTAAAAAACAACATAAAAGAACCATCATTTCTCTAGCGCGTTCCCATTTATTTTAAATTTAATCTAAAACCGATTGGGAAAAAAAAAGATAATCAATATCCCTTTTTTATTTTAGGAAAATACGCCCGTGGATCACGCCTTAAAAAACTAATGGACATAAATAACTCTTTTTTCGCACATTTCCAACTTTTTTTAACAATGAAAAAATTTTTATAAAAAAAAGTGGAACTAATCCATTCTATTTTTGTACTGAAAAAGTATAAAAGACAAAAAATTTATACTTTACTTATGAAACAATTCAAATTTTTTTACAAACAAAAATAATCATAAAATGTGTCTGCGTCCAAAGTTGAAAAACGCCTTTCGTTGTTTAATAGTATCGTTGCACCGCCCGATATCGTTTTTTGTGTTTTTGGGGGATTAACGTTGCGCTGCACACTTTTTGGGCCCTTTAGCGACTTTCCTGTTTTTTTGGCGGGGGAATCCCCAGGTGCCTTAACGTGCTTTATTTCATCGTGACGAGCGAGCACCGTTTAATGTCTTCCTCAATGGAAAATTTAACATTTGGGTGAGGTTTGAACCCGCATCGGTGAGGGCAATGGTTTGAAGTCATCGATCAAAACCCCCCGAAAAGGGAAAACCCCCAACTCCAGGGGGGTCGAATCTTAAACCAACATGTAGAAACATAGCATTTTTGTAAAAAAGAAAGACAAAATTTCCCCAATCATTCATTTATTAAAAATTTAAAAAGTATAAAATATTTTTTTATCCTTTTGTTAATGTTCACTTCAACTTTACTTAATTATAAATCTTTAAGCGAAAAATCTTTTAAATACCGTTGACTTTGTTTCGAATAATTTGCGAGTTCTTTATTACGGTGAAAAGCGAGGCATAGGAAATTTTTCTTTTTTTTCTGCGCACGTTTTAGCTACCCGTCGATGTGGTAATTCACACGTGCGGGGTGAAAACTACCGTGCGCAAGTGACGCACGTTTATACTACCATGGCCCTGTAACAAACATTTCCAGGGTTTAGCTGATCAATGAAAGGGAAAATCTGCTTTTTTTCTAAATGGTGTCTTCAAAAGGGAATATTTTTTATAGTTCGCTGTAATTTACGAAGAATGTTTCTTTTTTTTTTGAAAAAAGGCTAACTCGTTTTTTTTTCGTTGGTAATATTTCACGTTCGCACTGTCAACAACAACTGCGAACGTGTTAGCTATCCATCGAACGTATTAGCTAAGATAGTTTATTACGTCGCATTGTTAAAAAACACATTCGCACTGATCTAACATGGGGCAATGGGGGCTAAAACGGTGAACTGATAAATAAAATGTTTCCTTGTCCCCTCTATTCCATTATATACCTGGGCAGACATTTTATTTTCGGGATGTGGGGTCCTTTATATTGACCTAGCACATGGAATATTTCGTTTTTTTCCATAAATTCTTTTTAATTTTCCAAACATAAAACGATAAAATATTACATAATAATTCAAATTGATATTTATATGCATGTGCAGGTAGCTGGAGGAAAAGCGTTCAGTGCCAATATCAGGGTAGGGGTTGGGGTTTTTGGCCATACCTTTTCCCTAAATTTATTTGAAAACTTTCGACTTATTTGTCAAACGCCCCGGGATATTTATGGTCCTTTATTAAAGTTTCATATTCCCCTTGAAAAAAAAGTCAATTTTAAAATAACTAGACAAAAGAAAGACCCATACCAGTCCAATGTACAAAAAAATAAATATTTTAAGAGAAAAAATAAAAATTTTAAAGAAAAAACGGGTGCGATAACATCCTTTATTTTACTTTAAAGCAATGTAATCGGGTAACGTGGAGGCGTGACACTGATTGTGAAAAAAATAAAAATTGTTTAAAAATTTAAACGAAAACCTCGAAAAATTTTGGGCAAAGATTAATGAGTGTCTTTCTTTAAATAAAATGATATAAGCATTTACACTGTTTTTACCATCCCCCCACAAAAAACTGTCCCTAATTTCGGCCGAACATTTTTTACTGCAACATTTAATTGATAATAATTGTACCATATTAAAAATAAATTTAATCCCCATGACCCAAAGCCTGGTAACCAGCTGACAATTTCAAAACATTTTCTACCCGAAAATTTGACAATATCAGAAACTCGGTGATGCCTTTAACACAAATTACGCAAATTAAGGGGGATCTTTTATGAAAATTTTTGGGTACCAACATTGGGAACCGCTTCGTCACCTTCGCGCTTTCATCCCCTCGAAGCATAACATTGGCTCAAGTGACCGCACGCGATAATCTGTATATTGCATATTTCAAGGGAAAGGAAGTCCGAGAAAGTATTTATTTGATATATATTTTTAATTTTAAAAAACTGTTTTTTTTTTTGTGACAAACCAGCCCAAAAATTTTTTTCAATTAATCGGAAACAGGGGTTTTTTTTTTGTTTTAAAAAAATTCAGAAGCGTCCAAAAAGGTCTTTGGGGTTTGTAATTTTTAATAAAAAAAGAAATTAAAGCCTTTAAATATTTCATTCTTTCTTTCATTCGTTTGATCATATCTTCACAACAATCAAAAAACTATTATTTCATTCGTTTTTTCATCCGATTTACAGGATTCACACCAAATGTTTTTTGCAAGTTTTTGAAAAAAAAAAAACAGAAAACGGCAAAAAATCATTTGATGAAACCTTTGGGGGTTTGAACGAGTTTTAAATTTAAAAGGGACAAAAACAACCCCAGAAGAAGTTTTTTTTCGAGAACGGTAGCCGAGGCAGCTTTAAGAAGAATAAGGCGTACCACGTTCATTATTCGTTTAAAACTGGAATCTGGGGAAAAAAGATTAAAAAAGTTAAAAATTTAAAATTTTTTATTTTTAGAAAATGGGTCCGGTAATCGAAAAAATAACTTTTTTTTCTAGATGAAAAATTTTTGAAAAAAATTACAACACTCGCCTCTGCTAGAGAAAAAAATGGTTTTCTCTGCAAAAATTCATGTCGTATGAAAAATTAAATATTACAGTTTATTTTACTCTACAGTTTTTTGTAATCATTTAAGGGGGTTTTGTGACGTATATATAAAAAAAGGGGGAAATAATAAAAATTTTTTTATGTAAATTTGATATTAATCTAAAGTTTTAAAAATTTTAAAAGGGACCTAAATACATAATAAAAAAATTTTTTGCATTACCAATTTTTGTAACATCTTTAAAACCGATAAAGCGGGAGAAAAAATAACCCAATTTGTCGTTTTTCCGTACAAATAGTTTTTTTGTAACAAGGGGGGGGGGGGGGGGTGGGGTGAATCGATAACTAATACTTTGGTCATTATAATTTTTTATCTGAGCTTTAAAAACCAAAAACGGTTTACTAACGATGAAAATGACTTAATAAAATTTTAAAATTAATATTAAAGTGAAATGGGGAACAATCGAATTTATATAAACTTTATTTATTGTCAAAAAAAAGAATTTAAATAATTGAAATTTGGGACTAACATATTTAAAAACGTTACATATTTTACACAAAAAAAAACATTTACTTTCAGGACCATACATGACAAACAAAAGAATTGCTCACTTTGCTGTTATTTTAAAACGTTTTTTAACGGGCCATTTTGACATCTTAACAAATTAAAGTTGACGAATTTCCGATTTTACGGGATTTTTTCAGTTCTCTGTTTTACCCATTTACAGCTGTAAATCTTCAAAAATGACCCCAAACTCTTTTTTTCGCAGGCGCAAAAAGATGTACTTAAAAGTTAACCATAAAAACCATAAAATTTAAAAATACCAAACGCTTTTAGTAAGTGGGTTAACATATTTTTAGACCCAGCTTGAAACAACACTGACGGAATTTTCTTATCCCCGCAAATTTGTAATACACAATGAAATTTAAAGGGGGATTTAAAAATTTTTACAAAATTTAAAAAATCCTTTTTTTTGTGTAACTGTAGCAAATTTTGGGGTTAAAAAAACTTTAAGAAATAACGCAATGTTTTAAACGAATACTAAAAAAAAGGCACTGGCCCCCCAAACGTCCAAAAGAACAAAAAAAATTTAAATTTTCCCGGCCCTGAGAAAACCAACTAGTCTTTGTTTTCGACCAGCAGGATCGAGATAAATTTTTGGGATCCGCGTATCGCTCAGGACCCTGCTGTTCGTAAAAAAATTTTTTCTAATTCCCAAAAGGGTTTTTAAAGCGAACAGCAGGATCCGACCAGACTGCACGGATGCGAGGCTGGTCCCGACCATGCTAGTCGCAAACCAACTATGTTCTTTTTTAGGCACGGCATTTATTTTTTTTGATTAAAGGGTATTAAAAGGGTAAATTTTTGCTACGTTACGACAGACTATAAAGTTGCGGAAACAATGAGAATTTAATTTTTAATAATTTTTTCGATAAAAATTGTATTTTAACGCGCATTTAAAAACTTAACCCCCCTTGCGTTAAATTGGAACGACAGGGAAACTTCTTTTTTGCCGCTGCGGTCAGGGGTTGTTTTCCCCGGCGCGACCACTTTTTTTCTATTATGACATTTTTTAATAATTTATAGAAACAAAAATGATTCCTATTTTAGTTTTTATAATGTACAACTTCAGCTTTAAAAGGTATCTTGAAAATGATAATGTGCTTTTTAATCGAACCCCCTTTAATATTTTACTACTAATATTTTTGAAAAATTTTTTGTCAAGCTATCCTTTGGGTTTAAGGAAATTGATTAAGGGAAAATTTTAAAACCCCGTTTGCCTGGGGGCTGTATATTTCGAAAAAAAAAACTGTAAACCAAAAAACATCTCGCGGGAAGGGCTTCTTTTCAGTCTACCCTTTTTCTGTTTCCAGCCAGGCCTGTTCACGTGCACGAATAGACAGCCCGGCAAAAAAATCACGAAAACAAAGAGGTCATTTATTAGGAAGAAATCGAGTAGTTGTTAATTCGACTTAAACATTCAATCAAATAGACCCTTTTCTTTCATTAAAAACAGATTAGACATATAAAAAGTTAATAATTATTTTCGAATTTCGGCAACTCTAATATGAAATAATGTAAATTATATTTAAACCCCCGATATTATTTTTATATTTTAGTTGGGTTTAACTATAATTTGGAAAATTTTTAAAACCAGATTTACAGATGCATTAAAAATTTATTTGACCAAGAAAAAATGGGGTTTAGAGAATATTTTTTCTTGTCTAAGAATATTAATGACCACGAGATTTGGAAATTCGGTAACTTTCAGATTTTTTAACCAAAAATTAAAAATTTTTTAGGCAAAAATATCGTTTCAAATTGTTCATTCAAATTTATAAGATGTTTGAAATATTAAAAAAAAAAAAAAAAGTTTAAAACGCGCTGTTATCATTTCATCGTCAAAGTTTCGCAAAAACCCGGGAACCAGGTAACCCCTGGGATGCGAAAATGCGTTATGCACTTGAAAAATTTTTTTCCAAACTGTACAAAAAATTTATTGTGCATTTTGAATAAGTTTAACACGGAGGGTTGCGTAATGGCGGAAAAGGTTAAGGAAAACAATTTAGCATAGTTTACGTTAACACTCGTTGGTTTAAATTTACCGTGGCTGTGTTTTTTACATTTTGGTAGGAAAAAATGGGGAAGTTTTATTTGATTCCCTTACCCCCTTTTTTTGCTTTTGAAGTTTTTTTTTACAGGTAAAAAAACCTTAAAAAGTCTCTCGCGTAATGTTTGTTTTCTGTATTCATTTGAAGACAAACCCTCAAAAAAGGGAGGGTTCCGGACAACGTGTGCGGGACAAAGAACACCAGAATTTTATTTAAATAAATTTTGGGGGAAAGTTTTTAACGTAATTTAACCATAAAATGCAAATAAAAAAACTACAAGATAACTTGTATAAATACAACAGGCCTTTTTTTGATATCTAATTTCTTTTCGGACGAAATGGTACGGCGTTCACACTTAATGAGTCGTCATCCCCCCTGTAATTTTATTTGTCTAATTTCCACATTTATGATATAAATTATCAGTATCTATGAATTGCAAGAGTCCTTTTTTTTATAACTTTATGCTGTAAATTTTTTTTTTTTCCAGGGTTTACAAAGAGTTTTTCTGAACAAAAACGGGACCCCCCCCCCCCCCCCCCCCCCCCAGCATTTATTTTTCACGATAAGAAAAAAATTTTTGTTTGAATTTCTAAGTTTTATAAAAGATTTTAGACAGACAGCCCGATGACCTTCGTTCTCGTGACTTCGTAAAAACAGAAAAAAGCTTTTTACTTTTTTGAGACAGGAAACTGAAATTTTTCCCTTGGGGTTCATCATTTTAACCCCTTTTCATTCTGTTCCCGTACAGAACCAACATGCGTCTTTTTAAAAATACACCTTCGGGCATTAGGAGGGGTGACTGCTCTTTTTTTGAAAGGCAAAACAAAACCTAACGGGGAATCAGCACCCTGGTAATAACGAAAACATGAAACAATAGTAAAAGAAGGATACCAAATGATTTTTTAAGTCAACCCCGCAAATTTAATGGCGAATTTGGGAGTTTTTTTAATTAAAAAAACATAAAAAAATTTAAAAAATGCTTTGTTTTTGGTTTCTACATTTAATTTTGCTTATTTCTTTGGACAAGAAATGAAAAAGTTTATAAACCCTTTGAAAAAAAGATTTAAAAAAATTTTAAGTTGAATAAAAAAGTTAGTTTAATCACATTCTTTCCATTAAAAACAAAAGATTTTTTTTTCAACCTGTCTTGTCTTGCTTTTTTTAAAATACCTATTCTGCGTAGGATCACCGCACTTTTAGCTCTTTTGTGTTTGCCCAATACAAAATCACACATAAAAGAAAAATACGGGATTTTTAAACTAGACGCATAACGGGAAAAGTCGGCAAATGATCTTTTTGAAATCTGGTCCGTGAAAACCCCAATACGAAAACCAAAAACATCTAAATTGACAAAAAGGAATCTGTAACCGCTATCACATAAAACGGGAAAAAACCCGGCCCGAAAAAAAAAAACAGGGCGTAATCCCCGTTATCAGAAACAAATACATTCCCTTATGACCCAAAATACGGGATCCCTATTTTCGTATCCATGCATATACGGTACTAGTCCCGTAGCCCCTTAGAAAAAAATTTTCAGTTTTTTGTTTTTCCCCTAAGCACAAGTACGGATCCTAATTTCTAAAACCATGCATAAGGGACTTCCTTTGCCCGTAAAAACAAAAAAACATTTTTGAAATGCCCCCTTTAAAGAAAATCGGGACCCCATACTTAGATATCATGCGTTACGGGAAAAAATCCGAAGCCCCTAATTAGAAAATACCAATCCGTTAGCCCGTTTAAAATTTGATGCAATCCAGTCCGATTGACAAAATACGGGGTCCGTAAACTACATATCTTGCGTATACGAAAAACCGAAGCCCTATATTAAAAAATACAAATCCGTATATGCCCCGTATAATTAATGCAATCACAGTCCGTTATACAAAAATACGGGTCCCTATAACGTAAACATCGTATACGGGAAAAAAAACCGAAGCCCGTATATTTGAAAATACAAGTCCGTATATGCCCCGTATATTTGATGCAATCACAGTCCGTATATGACAAAAATACGGGATCCGTATACTACGTATATTCGGAATATACAGGCTCGTATACGTGTTCCGTATATTCCTAAAATACGGAAAGTATACGGGAAAAAAAGTCTCAAGACCCTCGAATACATGAAAATGAAACTTATGTTGAAGCAGGACACGAAAAAACACCATTCTAGGGATTTTTTTAAAGTTCGTATATTGCATATATACGGGAAATATACATTTATGTATATTCGGCGTATACGGGATCCCGTATATGCATGACAAATATACGGACTTCCCGTATACTAGATGTTCCGAATACGGGATCGTATATTAGGTCCGTATATTTGTAAATATACATCCCGTATACTCCCGTATTTTCGAAATATACGGACCGTACACTTCCGTATATTGACCCTTTTTTCGCAGTGCGAGCACCTGCTTAGTGTCTTCCTCACATTGAGAAATTAACACTCTGAGTGAGGCTTGAATCCACATCGGTGATGGGCAATTGGTTTGAAGACATTGATCTAAACCACTCGGCCACGGAGACCCACTCCGGTAGGTCGGACCTTTAAACCAACATATAGATATGGTTTGTAATAACAAGAAAAGCACATAAAAATTATAACGAAGTCATTCAATATTAATATAATTCAAAGTTAAAAACTGTACGTATACTTATGTTCTAATGTATCACTTCGCGTACATAATTATAAATTATTAAGTGAAAAGAATTTCTATCCACTAACTTTGTATTCCGGCAGATGTTCATGCGTAAGTCAGTGCGTAGCGAGACATAGGAAATATATATTTTTTCTGTGCGCAGTGTTAGCTACCACGTGAAGTATGGGTAAATTCACACGTGCGCGGATGATAACTATCACGTGCGTAATTTAACGCTATCACGTTCGCACGTTATACTACCATGTGCGCATGTGATAACTAACACGGCGCACGTGTTAGCTAATAAATGAAAAAGCGGAAAGATCTGCAATTTTTCTAAATGGATGTCTTTCATAAGGAAGTGTTATTTAGTAGTTAGCTATAATTTACGAAGTAAGCGTTTCTTGTTTTTTCAAAAAAGGCTGATATCTCGATTAGTTTCGTTGGTAATTTTTCACGTTCGCACGTGTCAGCTAACAACTGCGAACGTGATAGCTATCACATGCGAACGTGTTAGCTAAGATAGTTATCACGTGCGACCGTGCTAATCAACACATTCGCACGTGGTGCAAACATGTCGAATGTGGTGCAAACCCAGTGCGCACGTGATAAATAAAGTGTTTCCTATGTCCCCCCATTCCACCTTATACACTTTTCCCAAAGACTTTTTTTATTTTCGGGATGTTTTCCCTTTTTTGCCTAGCACATTGAATTTTGTATATTTCCGTAAAATTATTTTCAATTCCCAAAACAAAGATAGGGGTACAAAAATACATTTAAATTCTTGTTGATATTTACTGTCCAATCGGTGCTGAGCGCAAACGTTTAGTCCCAAATCAAAGAGTGGTTAGTTTTTGTTTTTGGGGGGGGGGGGGGGTCTTTTTTCCCTAAATTTTTTTTTGCAAACTGACCACTTATTTGTCAAACGACCGTGAATTTTTTTCCTTATTAAAAGTTATCTATTCCCCGTTTTTTAAAAATGTCGTCTATTAAAAATATTCAGCAAACAGACCATTACCTGTCAAAACGTCTAAAAATTTAAATCTTTAAAAAAAAAAATAATTAAAACTCAAAAAGATAAAACGGGGTAGCGTAACATTACATTCTTTTTTTTAAAGAAATGTCCCCGGGAAACGGGGGGGGAAGTCACCCCCCGGATACAAATCAACTGTATAAATACAAATATTGGTAATTTTTAACAAAATGCTCAAAAAATATTGGCAAAGAAATGAGTGCCTTTCATTAAACAAATATATAAGTTTCCCCTGTTTTTCCCCTCTCGACGAAAATAAAAGCAAAAACAATTTCTGGGGAACTTTTTATACAACTTTTAAATTAAAAATAGTTGTATATTTAATAAATCAGTAGAACCCATGACCCTAAGCCGGAACCATCTGAAAATTTTAAAAATTTTTTTTTACCTGCAAATGCAATTCAGAAACTCGATAATGAAAATTTAATACAAATTACGCAAATTAATGGGATCTTTAATGATAGAAAAAAGGGTTTTGATTTCTTCCGTCCAAACATGGGGAACACGCTTCGCGCGTTCATGTGTCCCGAGGCGTAACATCGGCTTACGTGCCGCCCCAAATAAACTGTTATTTATTTCAGAAGGAAAGGAAGTTAGGGGTAATAATTATTTGTTTAATATTTTTAATTTTTAAATAAATAAATTTCCCGATTTTTTTTTTAATTGAATTCTTTTTGTGAAAAACCAACCAGAATTTTTTTTCAGTTAATGGGAAACAGGGGGTTGTTCCTATAATTTTCGATTTAAAATGAACACTTCAGAAATAACTTTTTTTATTGCTTTAAAAAATTAAAAAGAAAAGAAAAGTCATTTTAAAAATTTTGTAATCTTAATAGAAAAAAAAATTCAGAATACCCTTTTTAAATAGTTCTTTCTTCATTCTTAATCACCCTTCTTTCATTGGGTTTGTCTTTTTTCTTCACAACTCTTCTTTTAAACTATTAATTATTCATTCTTTCACCAATAGTCGCAAAAATTCAGAAACCAAAAAGTGAAGTTGAAAGTCTTTGAAATATAAAAAAAAAAATCGGCAAAATCAATTTGTGAATACCATTGGGGTTTTAAAAGATTAAATTTTGCAAGGACAAAAACAACTCCTGAAAAAAATTTTATTTCGGAACAGGTACCCAAAAGTGAAAAAGGCGGAAAACCCATTAAAACTTCGAACTCGGAAAAGCTTAAAGAATTTTAAAAATTATAATCTTTTATCTTTAGAAAATTGGGAACCGGTAACTTAGAAAAATAACGTTTTTTCTGACTAAATGAAAGCGGTATGCGTATTATTTTTTCAAAGTTTATATAAAAAAAAGGTTGGGAAATAAAAAAAATTTCATATCATTAGAATTTGATTAAAATCTGAAAGTGTTAAGAATTTCATATTGCCTAAAAAATAGGGAAAAAAATGAAAACATACTATAGACTTTTGCTCCCCAACTTTTAGTAACTTTTTTAAAACCGAAAAGCGGGACACTTTCCCTATTAAAAGTCAATGAACAAATAATTCATTTCGTCTTTTTCCGCACAAAGGTTTTTTTTTGTAAAACAGGGGGGTGGGGGGGGGGAATCGTAACTAATACTTTGGTCTTACAATTTTTCTAATGCATTTAAACACGGTTTACTAACGATATATTTGGGATGATTTAAATTATTTTAAAAAAAAAAAAGTAAAAGTGCGAGTCGGAAAAAGTCGAATATGTTTTAAAACTTTTTTTGTCTAAAGGGGGGGGGGGGGGGGGGGTTCCCCCGTTTAAAGTTTTCGATCTATTTACCATTCCCTTCCCCTACCCCATAAAAATAATTCCCTTTTAGTTATTTTCGAAAAATTTTTTGGGGCCAGGTCTTTACTGCATTTCCCAGTATAATTAGCCCTATTTAACATTTCCTTATGTAAATTATTACTTTTAATTCTGGGCTGGGAAATAGTTTGTACGTTTATCAGTGTTCTAAGATTTATCACATATTTAAAAAATAAAAAAAAATCCCGGAAGAAAAAAGAAAGACGATATAAAGCAGAAGAAAAAAGGGATATGATATTACAACGCAAAAACCAAAAAACCCTAAAGACCTACATTTGTAGTAAGTGGGTAACATATTTTATGCCCGTTAAAACAACACTGACCGGGATGTTTTTACCCCCTGGCAATTGAAATACACAATAAAATTTTAAAAGGGGTGATTAAACTTGCAAAATTTAAAATTATTTTATTTTAAATGTAACATATCAATCTTGGGGAAAAAAAAAATTAAAAAATAACGCAATTTTTAAACGAATACAAAAAAAGGGCACACCCCAATCGCCACAAAACCAAAAAAAATAATAAGGAGAGGGCCCATGAGAAACGAACTAGGGGTTTTTGCACCACAGAACGAACCAGTCTGTGCATCCGCGCGACTGGCGGTCCATGCTGTTCGCTAACAGTTTTCTCAATTTCCAATAGGTTTTTGAAAGCGAACGCATGGACCCTGACCAATGCGGGGATGCGCAGGGGGGTCTGGATCCATGCGGTCGCAAACCCACTTTTGGGTTTTTCTCAGGGCATGGCTCATATTTTTTTTTTATTTTACGTAACTGACAGCATAATGTGGGAAACACATGAAAAATAGATGTTTTAACTTTTTTTACGAGAAATTTTGTATTTTTTTAAACGCGGATTTAAAAAACAAACCCCCCTTTTTGCGTTTGGAAAAGAAGCGGAAAACTTCTTTTTCCCCGCGGCCGTCGGGGTTTCGATTCCCGGTGCGACCATCTTTTTTTCTATATATGAATTTTAAAATATTTTAAAAACGAAAAATCCCTATTTAATTTTTTATAATGTGACAACTTCAGCTTGAAAGATATCCTTGAGAACTGATAATTCCCCTTTTTAATGAACCTCCTTTCAATTTTTTTATTCCGTATTCATAAATAACGAATGCTGCGACTTTTGTAGAATTTTACGTAAATTAAACCTTCCCTTTAAAAGGAATATTAATTAAGGAATTTAAACCCGGGTTTGCCAAAGGGGTCTAAATTTCGAAAAAAAAAAAACTTGGAACAAAAAACATCTGGGGGGAAGGTCTGTCTTGCATGCCTACCGTTTTTCTTTATTTGGGCCAGGCCTTTTCCCGTGCCAAATAGACCCGCCTCGTGCAAAACCAATTTTTTCTAAATACAAAGTGGTCATTTGTTAGGAATAGATGAGTCGTCTGAAAATTCGACCTTCAAACATTCAATAAAACTATACCATTTTTTATTTTCCCACAGATTAGACAGGGTTACACTGTTACATAATTATTATAAATATTCGGCAACTCTAATAGAAATAATATAAATCTATGAACTCGTTTTATTTTATATTTCATTTGGGTTTAAATCTAGAGATTTGGAAAATTTTTAAAATCCAATATACAGTTTTTTTTTTTTTCTATTTTTAATACAGGACTCTAAAAAAAAAAACCAAAAGGCTTAATTTATTTTAACAAAAAGGAGGGAAAAGTTTTTTAATATTTTTTTCTAAAAATATTATATTGCCGCGGATTGGAAATTCTGGAAACCTTCAGATTGTTTAACCAAAAAATTAAAACGTTTAGTGGCAAAAAATCGTTCAAACTTTTCAGTCACAAAAATTTTAAGAGATTTTTAAAATTTAAAAAAAAAAAAAAGCTTAAAAACGGCTGTTATTCACTCCATTTTTTTTATCAAAAAATGTACAAAAAAATCATTGTGCATTTTGAATAAGTTTTAACGGATTGCGTAAAGGCGGGGCAGTTAAAGAAACTAAAATTTTTCAAAATTTTCGTTTACGCTAGCTTTGGTTAAATTATACTGTGGGTGTATTTTTTTAAATTTGGGATGAATATAATGGGGAAGTGTTATTTAATCCCATTACCCTTTTTTTCTTTTGAAAGTTTTGGACAGGTAAAATCCCCTTTAAAAAAAATCTCTCCCCTAATTCATTACGGGATGTCAGTTTGAAGACAATCCTCAAAATGAGGGTGGAAAGGGGGGGACAACGTGTGACGGGATTTTGAACCCATGCATTTTATATTTTAAAATAATTTAGGAGATAGATTTTAACGTAAAATTAAAACCCTAAAAAGCAAATAAAACACAGTTAAAAATTGTATCAAATATCAACAGCCATTTTTTATCAATTTTTTTTCCGCGACAAATGAGTAGGGCGTTTTGACACTTTAAAAGATTTCGTCTCCCTGCCCACAGCATTTTTTTGTCATAATTTTCACATCATTTAAAAGATATAATTATCGTATCTATGAATTTCAAGAGTCCATTTTTTAACTTTTTAAAGCGTGCATTTTTTTTTTCAGTTTTTACACAAAGTTGTTTAGGAATCAACGACTATTTTTTTTCACGATAGAGAATATCCTTTTTGAGAATTTTTTACTGTTTTATCAACAATGCAGCAAACAGCCCGAAAGAGCCCTTGTTTCAGTGACATTCGTAACAACAGATAAAAGCTTAATTTTAAGATCAGGGAAACTGAAAATTTTTAGGGGTGCATCATTTGTAACCTGCTTCATTCATTCCACACAGAAACCCAAAATGCTTTTTTTAAAGCGCTAGTTTTTAATACACTTCGGCATTAGAAGGGGTGTACTGCCTTTTTAGCAGAGGGAAAACGAAAAGCCTAAGCGGGAACAAAATTCATGGGAAAACGAAAAAAATTACAGACAGTAGTAAAAGAAGTGTACTCAACGATTTTTTGATCAACGGCGCAGAATTAAAAGTGCAAATTGCTATTTTTCAATAGAAAAAACAAAAAATGCTTTATGTCATTGATTAATAAAATTTTGCTTATTTCATTTTGGGAAAAAAATGAAATGATTATAAACGTTTAAAAACTGTTTTAAAATGTATTTTAAATTCAATAAAATTTTTTAAATTTTTTCTGAATGTCTCCAATTAATAACATATACATTTTTTTTCATCCCTGTCTTTTTCTTTCTTTTTTTCTAACAACGTATTCTGCTGAGGTATGTTTTACCTTCTTTTATGCACTTTTTAGTGTGTCCATATAAAATCAGTTTACTAAAGAAAAAAAAACGGGTTGTACACTACCAATGCATATACGAGAAAAAGTCGATAAACTATCTTTTGAAATAGGCTGCGAATTTCCCCCCAAACGAAAAACCCAAATTTAGCCTGAAGTGACTCAAATAGGGATCTGTTACTACCATACTTGCATAAACGGGAAAAACCTGGCCGTTTTTCAAAAGAAGGTCCGTATAAACCCCCTATTTCAGATGCAAAAACATTCCCCCAATGACTTTAAAACGGGGGCCGTAATTGCGATCCAGCATATACGGGGCTGCCCGTAGCCCGAATAAAAAAAAATACGTTTCGTATATTCCCGTTTTGACAAAAGTACGGGACCCTATAAATAAGTATTCTGCTTTACGGGAAAAAAACCGAACCCCTTATTAAAAATACAGTCCCTATATCCCCTATTTAGAGCAATCACAGTCCGTTAGACAAAAAACGGGGTCCCCCATACACTATATCCCGGAAAAACAGGGGTAAGGGTTTTCCCAAATTTTTAAAAAAACGTAAATATCGGGGAAAAAGTCCCCAAAACCCCCAATACGAAAATGAAACTATATTAAAGCGGCAAATAAACCCATTTCTAGGAAATTTTTTTAAAGTTTTTAAATTTTTTAAATACGGGGGAAATATACATTTAAAAAATTTTGGCGAAACGGGGCCCCTTTTTGCATGTTTCCCAATCGGGTCGTATATTAGGTCCGTATATTTTTAATAAACACCCGTATACCCCGTTTAAAATTGACCCCCTTTTCGCAGTGTTATTTTTTTAAGTCATCTTATATAAAAACCCAAAAGATATTCAATTAATGTTCAAATATATTTGTTTGAAAGTCAGGAAAAAAAAAAATGAATGATTTGTAATGAAAAAATAAGTTGTGATTCTTTTTTCTAATCAACAAAAAAAAAAAAATAATTTTTAAAATGTTAAAAAACCCAAAGGAAATTTTTAAGAAAAAAAAATATAATAATTTAATGAGAGTTTTAAAGAGTAAAAAAAATAAGTGAACCAACAGTATAAGTAAAGTTGTTTGATATTGATTTAAGTGATTAGTTAAAAAAAACAATTCAAAAAAAGCTTGAAAAGGCATGGACTCATTCTTTTAAAAATTAAAGGAACTTTATAACAAATGAACAGAGCATTAGAATGGGAAGTAAAAAAACAAACAACCCAGGAAATCCAAAAAACCCGTGATGCATTTCCCAAAACGGTTGTTTTTAAAAAAAATGCAAGTGTAAAGAAACTATAACTTGAAAATAATAAAAGTAAAAACAGACACCCGAAAAAAAGTAAAGAAAATTAAGAATTTGAAAAAAGATTTTAAAACAATTCATTATTAATAGTAATTTTAAGGTAAACTTTGGGGAAAAAAGTGGGTTATTCTATTAAAGAACTTGAAGAGAAAAACTGATTTGGGCAGATAGTCAAATAAAAGAAGTATTTAGAACTAATTTGAAAAAATACAAAACAAGTTTTGGAAAGAAATGATACTTGATTAAAAAAGAAGAACTAATAACAAATTTTAAAGCCGAAAAAAAGTTACAAAATATGTTCAGTTTTGAAAACAGAACAAAAAAATAAAATTAACACTGACTTTACAAAAAGCCCAAAATTGTTGGGTCAGTTTCAAAAAAATTTGCAGAATACAGCTTAGATAACCTAAAAAGAGTTAATTCAAAAAAAACTTTTAAAAAACAACTTCGGATTTATTAGTAATTTTACACACGTCCCCCAATTTAAAGTACGCGGGCTTAAGTACACTTACAGGTCATTACAAAATGAATAAGAATTTAATTCTATGCAAAATTGAAATACTAAAATAAACTGGCTTTTTAGTTTAAAAGTCAGTTAAACAAGAAAAACAATTTTTCTGCTAATACTAAAGCAATTTCCATAAGCCGAAGAAATTACAAAAGTAAAAAAAAACATTTTTTTAAAAAAAAGAAACACAAATTTGCTTGAACAAAAAAAACTTTGACAATATATCTTCTTCTGAATTGCTACAACAAAACGAGTTGATGATTTTGCTATGTAATTCCTTGAACATAAAAAAAATTTAAAGAATATTAATTTGAACTAAAAAAAAACACGTGAAAAATTTTTTTTTGAATATTACAAAAAACAAAAAACCATGTAAGGATTATTCTGGAAGAGAATTTTATATTGAAATAAACGTTACAACAAAAGGATCAAAACCCCAATTTTTTTGGCATTATTTGAATACGAGTTAATAAATAAAATATTATAAAAGTTTTTTAAAAAGAGATTATTTTTTTGGTTAAAATCCAAAAGATGGGGATTACTAATTTAAAAAATATTATTTCGATTACTCTGATTACTATGTTCATCACTTGATCACTCGATGATCGTTTTGTTTTTTTGGGGAAATATTATCACACAAATAAATAGAAGTATATCACATGAGGTTAAAACATAAAAAGGTTTTTAAGAAAAAAAATTTAAATTAATTTTAAAAAGGAGCGAACGGGTTTTTAAAAAAAACCACTTTTTGATAGGTAATATATAAGAACCCGGACTTATGTCAGATTTTATCTAGTTCATTAATTACTGTGTTTTTTATATAATGGGAATCTTTAATGATATAAACTAAAAACTTAAATAAAACAGAACGGCAAACAATAAGAAAACCTTCTTTGTTTTTAACATCTGAAACATGTAGCTGGATAATTTCAACGGAAAGTTGTAAATGCTAGCCCTGGTTTAGTTCAAACTGGTAATAATGTAACTATCAAATAAAATTGCATTTTAATTATTATTATAGATGCAATTAAAGTAGACAAAAAAGGAGAAGCTAACTTGGAATTGAAAAAAAAAAAAAGAAAATAAAGCTCTTCAAAGTTACAATGCAAAAAATAGCAGAAAAATTAATCTATTTCTATTAATTATGCTGATGAATTTAAAATGAATGATGTTATTTATATAGATGGTTTAAACGTTATAAATATTCAATTAACAATTTATAGTTCTGTAATTTAACGATAAGCTAATGTATCAATAATATTATCAAGAATATATCTTTTATCGTCATAACATGATAAAGACGTTTCATTTATAACATAACTGGAAAGATTGTGCTGATCAGAACGAAACGAATAACTTTAAAGGTTAATTTGGGTTTCTTTGTAATTTTCATGAACTATTGTTTTCTTAACAACATGTTTTTTAATTCCTTTACAATTTTTAACTTAAGCCTGTTCTTTATCCTTAGATGAATTTTCTAATAAATATGAATACCTTTTACTTCTTAATCCGAAAAATTCAACAATGGGAATGCTGGCGGCTTCATCTTTGAATTTTCCAATTACTTTTTTGTTGTAATCAAAATAAAATTATTATCATAATCACTATTATCAAATAAATATTTGTCCTTATAAAAATCGTTATATGTATCTTTCATACCATAATGAATCAGTGTCAGTGAATAGTAATTTAAAATTACCCTCATAATTTTCCTTAATGTAATTATAATGAAAATCATACATTAAATATTTTGATAAATCTAGAATGCACATTCCAACATAACAAGGTCTATTTAATAATAAACATTCTTTTATTTTATCAATACCAAACAAATTCTTATTAAACATTGTTGAACTAACACATGAAGGTTTTCCTATATATTTTAATAAAAGATTTTCATCATGTGTTAATTTAATATTGATTCTTTTGCGTAAATTCTCTATCGTCTTACCGAATAGACTGTTGTTAATGAGTTTAAAAAAAAAGTCTTTTTCAAATGAAATTTTTGCTTTAGATCTTTTTTGAGTATTAAAGTCAATATATCCTTTTAACCAAGGACTTTCGCCAAAAGTTAATATTCTGTGTATTTTTGTTATTTGTAATCTTAAATGTGTATAAAGTTCAAGGTTTTTTTTAATGATCTACATATTTTTGCTTTTTCATTAAAATTGGAACTAATTTTTTACATTATTTTTTCTTATTTTAAATTTTGTTTTAATATTTTTACTATAATTTGAAAGCCATTGATCTGGTATTTCAATTTTTCCAGGAGCTAAAGGATAATCATTGTGAAGATCATGTCATTCTTTTAGATATTCAAGATCAGATTCAATTATAAAGTTAGTTTTATCTTTTGCAATTAATTTCTTATATTTTTTTCGGTGACCCATTTAAAATTTCCAGAGGGTAAAGGTTGACACATAGCCAGACCGTAAAGTTTATTGGCGTCAAGGTACATAATGTATTTAGTTTCTAATTTCGGATCATAATCTTTCATATATTCATTGTTTGCTTTGCTGTAACAATTAGCTATATAACTTATTCCTCCTCTCAGCCCCTTTTCAATAAAAAGATACATATCAATATCAGTTATTAAATCCAGATTTATTCCGGTCATTTTTAACATTGCATCCCAAGCTAACACAGGACTACTAAAGTAATGACAAGGCTCAAGTTTATAATATTCCAAACATAGTTTTCTAAAATTTTCAAATACATCAGCTAAAAGTAATACGTCAGTTTTTAAATATAAATCATGATATTCTCCCATTGTTTTTATTTTGAATTTATTCCAAACATTTTAGCATGCTCATATTTATTGTCATATATATATGTTTTATTTAAAATTGAATAAACCTCTTCTATGTAATATTGTGGATAAATACATTTTGTTTTTAATAATTCAAGTGTAACCGAAGGTGCCAGCTTCGGAACAAGTTTATTTTTACCAAATTATTGAGATGTGTACTTAAATTCTGGAATATTTTTTACTAAGTTATGATTGCTACATAAATTGAAAACTATCTATAAAAATCAAATCACTTACCATAAATGCCATATATCTTTCCATATTGTTAGGAATTATATTAATTTCTTTTTTGAATTTTCCTATTTGTTGCATAATAAAATGACCATCATATCCTCTTAAATTATGAAAAATAACAGGAATATTGTGTGTTAGTCTAAAATTAATATTACAGTCATGATGAGCACTTCCTCTAAATTTCCGTTATATAACAATGGCCTCTTACTCTAGTTTCATCTTCCTTATATTCTTTTTCACAAGTATGACAAAACTTTTCTTTTTTAAATAAAGCTTCATCTTTTTAGACTTCTTAAATCTTTGTTAAACTTATAATCAAATATTTCCTTACAAAATTCCTCTTCCTAAAGCATTTTTTCAATAAACTTATAAACTGCATTCGGACCTCTGTAAACTTGTGTTTGTTTAGTATATTTATCGTCATAACAACAAACAACTTTATAACCGTAACCACAATCTATATGTCTTTGATATGTTTTATGGTTCAGTAAATGAAGATTCAGGTGATGGTAAAGCAGCTGATATTTTTTCAGTTATGGATTCAAAATCAGCATAAATTGCAAAAGGTACTGCTAAACCATTGTAAACATGATTTGCAAAAGTGTTTTTATTTGCATTTTTTTGTTTTGTTAAACATTAATCTATTAAAATCTTTTATCCAAACAAAATGGTTTATCTTATCTTTATTGATTAATAACATGTCACAGTTTTCTTCATATTGATATTTTGATACGTACAACGGGTAAATACCTGTAGAATCTTCATAACCAAATATATTAAATGAAATATTATTTTTTGAGATTCTATTTTAGGTATTTGATTTATTGTAACAGGAAATTTTATTCCTTTATAATTGAGTTCTTCTATATGCTTTTTATATTTTGAAATTTTCTGAGTATTTTTTAACAGGAAATTTGTAAGCTAAATGACACCATCTAAAACATTCAATATAATCATTCTTTATATTTTTTATCCTTTCATTGAATTTTGTAATGGTTTCGGTAATTCTAAATAACTAGAAGCAGCTAATGGATTATATTTATATCCTTTTTATTTAATGAGCATCAACTGACTCCATTCTCCAGCCACTCCCTTCTGAAATCCAATTACCAATCCTATTTATTATTTCATCAAAAGCTTGATGTAAAGTGTTTTTATTTCGTTTGTATTAATAATAATTAAAGCCTTTGATTCAAAATAAGCTAGGTTATATATTGTATCTGTTTTATCCATTTTCGTAAAAGTTATTCCTAAAACAACAATTATTTTTATATCTTTAAAGTTTTAAGTTCATATTTAAGAATATCAAACGAGTCTTCTATATTGAAATATAATTGATTTTTTTATCTTGTTTATATGTAATTTTAATTTCAAATTTCTTATAATATAAATTAAAGTAAACAATACTTTTATTTAAGTTTTTACTGGCTTCAATTGGTGTCATTTTTATACTAGAATGTTTTCTTTTGTTATATTTATCAACCATATCCTGCAAATTATTTAAATAAGTGTAAGTATTATTCGCTGTAAAATATTTCCACGTTATTCTTTTTAAACTTCTATTAAATCTTTCAATTACTACAGCTTTTCCTTCATTAAATGTATGATACATGTTAATCCTATTTTTATTAAAAAGTGATTCAAACTTTTAATTATAAAATTATTTTCCATAAAGTAGGTGTTCTACCTTCAGAAATTTTTTTTTCAAATGCTTCAGTAACAGATTCTCCTGAATATATCAAAAACGATTAACAAGTACTTAACACCTTTATTATAGCTTGCATATCAACTAAATCAGCAGACCACGTATCAATATCATTAACTATCACCCTTCGTTTCATAAATTTTTGTTTAATTGGTTTATGTAATTCTTCTGCTAATTCATCACTCCATGTTATTTCGGGTCTTTTTGAGTGGGCTTTTAGCTCCCGAGGACTTACGTTCAAGTAAATACTCTACCCCCTTTTCCCGTTTTTAACTTTTGTCCAAGCCCAAGTTTGAATTTCGTTTCAATTGCAGGTTTTACAACTAAATGTTTTGCAATCTTTTTTCCAAATGTTTTTGATTTAGTATTCTTTAAATTGGAAAGCATTTGCCTGTCACATGTACCTTTATTACACCGCTGTCGTAGCAAAAGTCATGGTCCATACATACTGCGTCTAGTTCATTAACAGGAGGTCCATTATCCAAAGGATTTCCTGGCCCACAATAGTAATATCCTGGGAGTGTTAAACCTTTCTTAGGTAATAAAGGTAACATTGCTTTATGAATATCTAGATTATCCCCTGTACTTTTAACAAACTTTGATTTCCTTCTTCCACAAGATGAACAGGTAGCCAGTATAATTTTTCTCCCGTTTTTTGCTGTCACATAATGAGGTATTATCAGTAAATTTTCTTTCTTTCAAACAATTTATTTTATTCTGTGTATGTATATTATATGTTTTTCAAAATTATTTAAAAACTAATAATGTAGTTACTAATTAAAAAAAATAAAACCGATACTTTACATTTTATCAATTAAAATAACTTGCAAAAATGTTAGCCAAGTTGGCAGACACTGCCACATTGTTGTCTTCGTGGCAGAAATTTGGCAGCAATTTAAATATAAGTATATTATCAAATTTAGATATATTAAAAACCTTTGTCGAAGTTTTGCCAAAAGTTTGCCAAGGTGGCAGCGACTGCCACTTTGCTGCCTTCGTGGCAGGATTTTGGCAGAAATTTGGCAGAAGTGTTTAATTATAATTTACTGAAGGTTTTCATCCAGTACTATGAAAACCTGTTTTAAGTTTGCTGAAACTGGTCAGCATTGGTCGGTTTAGCTCAAAGGTTAGAATTAAGTTGGGTCAAAGTCGGGCTCGCTCCATCATTTCTTATACTACTGATATGAAATAAAAAGGAAAAAATATATTCTATATTTGTTCATACAGAAAAAGCTTTAATCGGTAATTAATGAGGACCAATAAGTAAATATGCTTTTATTCAATTCAATCTTTTGATGCAGAGCACAAAAGTTTTGGCATCATACAAAGGTATCATGCAGACGACGCACGATGCGTATGGGTTTTATCATTTTCAATATACACGCTGCGCATGCGTATAATCCAAAAATCTCTTCTCCCGCTTTCCCACGCTTACACGGTTTAAAACTAATTTGATTGTCTGCACGATTAACCAAGCGTTTAAAGTGAAACTATACAAATGGTGCCACTCAAGTGTTTAATCGTATGTACGGGGAACAAACACGCAGGCGCCACTGTTTTAACATAAAACACTAAATCCCAAAATTGTTAAAAACTGAGCTAAATATGACTATTTCAAAAGAAACTTGCTCACAATATCCTTTATCTGAGTTGTCTGCCTCTGACAAGAGGAGGTGTGAGAAGTCAGAGTGTTCCATATCCAAATTTCTATTTGACATAACCTTCAGTCATTTTGTGTTCATGACTTGTCTCTATTAAAAAGTGCAAGATCTAATGATTTATAATTTTAACTTTTAATTTAAATCTGTACTAAAGACTGACTATGAAACACATCCGATAAACCAAGGTAATCTAAAGTTTTGTGAGCATGAGTAACCCATGGGTTTGTCATACATTGTCATTGTAAAGACAGAACAGTTCTGTACAGAACTATACAAACTTTGTCATCCTTAGCATTAAACAGTTTGCCCCAATAGGACAACACCCTATGTTTAGCCAATAATGATACATGTTTAGCACCAAGCTCACCAAAAACCATGCAGTCTGGAGTTTACTTTTAGCATTTAAAATTAGTTTAACTTATAAAACTTCAACTGAAACTGATCCAGTGCTTTGGTATTTTGTAAACCCCATACTTCACTGCCATATAGGTGTTACCATAGCGTCAAACAAATATAGCTGAACTGAAAATGATAAATTAAGCTTTCGAGCCTTTTAAACAATGCAAACACAGCTTTCCGAGCTTGTTAAATAAGTCGTGTTTTTGTCTTAACAAACGAGCCATTACAATTAGTTTGCGCACCAAACTATGAAAAGTCTTCAACAACATCAAGTCTATCATTAATATAGTAAAATTCACAATTTCTTAAAATGTTTCCTTGGACTTACTGAAAATAACAACTTTGGTCCTACTGGCATTCACCTTCAAACATCATTATGTACAATAATAAAACATAGCATTCAGAGCTTTTTTAAGCTCAGTGAGACTCTCAGCTATGACTACAGTGTCGTCGGTATAAAGAAATAAAAGCAACTTTAGATAAAATTAAACATCATCATTACTTAAGATATTAAAAGTTACATTAGATAAAGATACCAAGCCATTAAACGAATTGACATTAGTTCAGTAAGATCATTTCAAATTAAACAAAAGAGCACAGATGAAAGTTTTCCACCTTGCCGGACACCTGCAAAACTTACGAAGAAATTAGGAAGTGAGTTATCTACCTTCAATCAAGACTTAGTTTTTGAATATATATGAATAATTCTTATACCCTTATCATCTATGTTGTACGGCAACAATTTACTCAAAAGAGCCAATCTGTTTACTGAGTCGAAAGCCTTTTAATGATCAATAGAAGCTCAATAGAGTTTCTGTTTTTTTAGCTAAATAAAAATCTATGATCACTTTTAAAGAAAAGATATGATCAACAGTGCTATAATGCTTGCGAAATCCAGCTTGCTCTTCACACAATATATTATGAGATTCTTCATAAGCATTTAACCTTAAATTCAAAACAAAAGTGAACAACTTGCACAAACAAGTATATACAGTTATACCACCATAATTTTCTGAATCTTTAATATCACCTTTATTCTTATAAATAGGCAAATTTAAATAACTTCTACACTCCACAAGTCTGGAAAAATGCCATAATCCAGTACGACATTTACAAACGACAGGCACAAAGATTGCTCTGTTGGAATATTTAAAATGTTCATTAAGTATGTTTTCAAACAAACTAAGATGGATTTTTTATGTTTCAAACAATTAATAGCAGCATAAATTTCTTCCAGACTAAAAGGAGCATTCAAATGTGTATTATTATTGGCATTAGTGTAAAAATCTAATTTTTCAAAATCGCTTTCACCTGAGCTATGAATATCCTGATTCAGTTTAACAAAATGCCCATCAGACGTGTACTTACTTAATAAAGTCCAATAAGATTTTGGATCAGACGATTTCAAATTCAATAATTTCTTATCCACGTCATTTTGATCCTGTCTTAATTTTTTATCAATATGTTTTTTTGTAAGTCCTACTACTACTGACCATATTATAGAATTATTCTGCGATTTGGTACGTTTATATGTACTTCTAGCAGCTGAACAACCAGAGTCAAACCGTGACTTTCTTGTATATTTCTTAGATGATCTGTTTAACTTAAACTTGTGAGTTAAAACAAAATTCCTATTAACAGCAGCATCTGATAAAAATTAGAAACTTTCCCTGTAAGCTCATTAACCGCCAGTCCAGAAAATGACATATTTACTAACATATCATCAAATACATGATCATATTCAGAGATAACATTATAATCAAACGGACCAACAAACTGGTCCTTCAAGGAACTGTCTAATATCAGTTTCTTAAAATCTGAAAGAATTTGATAACACATTACCATTATCATAAGAGTCCATGTAATTGAAATTTCGCACATTTCAAGTAATAATCCACATGATCAAAATCTAATACTTCAAAAATCTTTACTTTTCGAAAGTTCAAAGCTTACATTACAACATAAGCAATAAGACTACTATTTTTACAAGTAACATTACCAATTATGCATCTTTACAAATTCTACGATTGGCAATAAAATTATTGTTAGATCTACAAAATAAATCAGTCTATGTCCAAAATTAATGACATGACAATTTTCTAATGAATATCTTTGCAATGGCACCCGAAAGTAACTCAAGCGACTGATAGACAAAATATTACAAATGACTTCATCTAAATTTTCATCTGCAATATGTGGATCAAACTCTGTATTTTTCCACTTTTAGCATTAAAATCACCCAATTTCACAAAATCAGCATTTTCATACTGAACAGTAAGTTCAAGAATGTTATCATCAATTGAGTCAAAAATGTCTAAGGAACTATAGGCAGATCCTTTTGGTAGAATATAAAAAAATCCCATATATAGTGTTCTTATCAGAAAATTTAAACCACAAACAATTTTCATAGCTAATATCTCATATCGATATACAGTTGCAATGTCATTTTCTATGAATATACCAATCCTTCAATATGTCTTCTTAAAATGCTTCCTATGTAAACCTTTTAAGGTATAACCTTGTAAATCAAATTTACCATAAGAACCAAGTTTCGTTTCAGCAAATTAAAACCTATAATGTAATGTTGTTGAACAAATTCTACAAAGTCTGGATTGACCACTTTGGAACACAAGCCACATACATTGGTAAATGCACACTTACTGTACACATTATCAGAAAGAATAGCGTAACTATGGTCATGTAAATCGAAATGACTAAGAACATCATAATTTGAAATAAAATGACTAAAACTGTCAGTAACTGTCATTAGTATGTGAGTCAGTATAACAAACATTTCTAACGTTTAAATCAAAAAACATTTTAGCTAAAAGTAGCTTTGATCAATAACTCATCCTCCTCTACATCCTAGATATAATCTGGATTTTTTTTTAATTTTCATTCAGAACAGACATTACGATATCATGTATTTTACGTACACTTCAACTTGATACGATTATATCGTATATGTGCGATAGTGGAAAAAACTTCAATGTTCTCTTTGCATAACCTCGGGCTGAAAAGTTACAAAATTTAACAAACGAAATTTTCGGCGACGTCCGGCGATTTGTGTAATTTGTACGAATTCTAGATTGTAATATTACATTTCTTTAAAAAATATATTTCATAATAACAATCTAAGGCAACTGATATCCACTAGTTAATTTAGAAAATTTATAAAATTCGGGAAACAAATACAAGCGGGTTTTTTCCCGCTATGTCCTTTTTTATCCGTATGGATTTTGTAATCTGTTAAAGAGAATGTTGTATATATTAGGATGAAAACGGCATTATTAAAAACGGTGTCCTTTTGCTTTTAGAATATGTTGGCATGTTATATTTTCGTTTCTTATATTAAAAACATTTCATAGCACAAATGCGGGCCACTCGGATAAGCACGAGAGAAAGTAAAGCTGGATATGAGAAAGAATAAGAGATTCTACCTTTTTTCCGTTGTAGGGGAAACATTAGTTTTCAAATCAAACCAACTTTAGGGAAGCTATTAAAACATTAACTTACATAAACAATACTCAAACATCAAATCATGTTGAAATTTCTGTCTACAACACTGGACGTTAAATATGCAAATTGTTTTTCAGGTTATCTTTTTGTTATTTTTAATACATGTATACGTCGAGAATTTTTGTTGTCCCTTTAAAAAAAATACAGGGCGCCGCCATATTGTTTATATACAAGAAGCGAGGTGACGTCATTTAGCATTACGGTCTATGGGATAAAATACAAAAATGAAGATATCAATCTGAAAAAGATTTGCAAAAATCAAATTCTACCTAATGATATGGATCTTCACTATATAAATTCATATTCTAGGGCATCATAAGGCATACTATAAATAAAACAAATGATGTTAACCTGATTGGTGGGACAGTCTTTAGTAGTTGAATCTATACGAACACATCACAACCACAATATTCAAAAGTAGTTCCGTCAAATCAAATAGCAGTACATACAAGTTTGCATATTCCAGATAAATTCAACAAGCGAAAAGAAACGTAATCCATTTTAATGTTTCCTACTGAAGATTTTTATTTATTTACTTATTGTGTTGAGTTTAGCGTCGCACCGACCAGCTTTGCCAGCTTTGATGGTGGAGGAAGACCCAAGGTGCCTCTCCGTTGACTATTTAATCACGAGCGGACACTTGGGTAGAACCACCGACCTTCCGTAGGCCAGCTGGATGGCTTCCTCACAAGAAGAATTCAACGCCCCCGAGTGAGACTCGAACCCACATCGAAAAGCGGTAAGAGATTTGAAGTAAGCGACCTTAACCTCTCGAGCACGGAGGCCCCTTAAGATAATTAGTAATTTTGCTGTTTGCTGTAACATAATGTAAAAATGGTTATTCTGTCTTTCTACATGTACTTGATACATGTCTAAATTTCATGTTCGTAGTAATCAGAGACTCAAAAGAAGAAACAACATAATTATTCATACGCGTTTTCTGTCGTCATTTTATCTTCTTGTATCGGTCGGAGTAATGGCTCATTTCTTTCTTGTTTGGGAAGTTGGCTATTTTCAGAAGGTAAGCAACAGCTGAAAAATAATCATTTGTTTCATTTGATCATATTTGAAAAACATTTCTGTGCATCTGTGCATATAAAAGAGATACTCTTAAAAGCACGAGTAAGAGTACTTTAATATGACAATGTTTAAAGCATTTAAATCAATCAAATCCAATGTAGACGCATCAATAGTAGTAGTAGTTGTAGTAGTAGTATTGTCTTATAACTGGTTTGAACCAGTCAAGCTGTATATTCACAATCCCTGAAAGTTAACTGAGTCACGAGGAAACATTGAATACTGGAATAACCTTTTTTCTCTTAAAACATGTTTGCATGTTGTCCCATAGACGATGTATTCGATACGTATATTTGATTGCGAATACATTTCGTTTACCCCTACTCAACAAATAACCTATTTTTACCAGTGGCGTGATTTTGATTTTCACTTGTCAACCAATAACAAGTACCGCTGTATGACACGCGAATTGCATAATAAATCCATGAACCTAAGTTCTCAGGTGAGAACCTATGTTCTCGGCTGACACTTGGGTCCTCACTAAAAACTTACATTCCCACTCCAGATCTATTCGCAGGTTGTTCAGAGAATCTAGGTTCTGACCTGAAAAAAAAATGTACAATTTCTATGAGAACTTATGTTCTGGGTTGAGAACTTAGGTTTTCATTTGAGAAAACATTGTTTTTTTTCTTTTCAGAACGCAAATCAATACAACCTGAGATCGTAGGTTTTTTTCATATATATATAATAAATTCCCAGTCACGGGTTTTCATTGGCTAACCGTTCATTCTGTTATCAGACTCCAATACAATTGGAATTTTCAATCGCACGAAACATTGTATATTTGTTATCAGAATATAGATTAAATATGTTTTTCTAGAAATGGAAGAAATGTGCCGACTGTATCTAAGGCAGAGCAGTTTCTGGTTTCTATTTATAAAATGTTGTTCGATTTTGCAAGGAAAGCTGAAATGGCATTCTAAGGATTCCAGTAACGTCCGGTAATTCTTGAACTGTATCGGACAACTAGAATCGTGCAAGAGATAGTTACAATTTAGAAGTATTTGCTGATAATAGCTAGGAGGACAGAATAAATGTACAAGACGAATACAATATTGAGCTTGACAACATATTACAATTGGATCAAAATAAAACGAAATGAGACTTAGATAATTCACATGTGTATTTATGATACTGTACTCAATTCTACAGAACTGGAATCTGCTGGGCAATTTAAAATGTATCAATGATAAACTTAATCAGTTAGACTTTAGTAATTTGTTCGACAATTTTCATACAAATATGTATGGGAATACGATCTAGCTATTTTCCGATTGTACAAAGAATAAGGGATCAGTATGTAAAAGAATGGCAAATGACCATACTAAAATGTACACACCAAACTCAATTTGTAAATTTCAAGAATACTTCTGAATTTGAAAAAGTTATTTGATAAATATCAAAACGACTGCTTAAGAAAATACTAAATTTTGTAATTTGAGAAATCAAAATACGACAAAACAAATGATAATTTCACTCTAAAGAGAACCTCTACGTGTTCCAATTTAATTGAAATATGGCATTAAGTCGCTGATCGTAGTTTGAAGTAAAATACATTTTTTTTCGGCATGAAATTAATTTCTTAACAATTCGATGTTCACAACTAAGCCATTCAGTAATTTTATTTCCTATAGAAGAGCTATTTTGTTTGTACTTTCAATTTTTTAAAAACAACAAACATCATTAAGAAGAGTACTCAGTCTTATTTTTTGTAGTTTCTTTCAGAATAAATTAAGTGCAGTTCCCCGAGACATTCTGCAAATCTTCTTATACTACAAGTAAAATGAACACTAATTGAAGAGATGAAACACTGATGCAACCAACTAATAAAGCTTACACATAAATACCCGAAATTATAGCTGTTCAGTGGATATCTCATGAATTTATTTTTAAAAATCAAATTAATTACAAAGTCCTTTTTTTAATAAAAAAAAAAAAAAAAACGTAATATTTATAATGCTTTAAAATGTTTTTTTTTTTTTTTTTGTTTTTTTTTTAATAAAACAAACTAATTTATGGATACAAATGTTGGTATCGAATTCTTTTGAATCATTATTTCTCCGTTTATAGTTAGGCCCTGTCTTCAAATATTTCATGGATTTTTAAAAACTGATCTTTCAGTTTCTGCAATTCGATTGGCTTATATGAGTTTATTAAAAGATGTTTTTGATTTTAAAAAAATGGGTTTTCATGCTTATAATTATCAATTAAATGTATTTAGCGCATATTTTACAGAAAGGGTATTTGTAAAAAGGAACTCTTTCTGTGTTCGAATATGCATTTACTTCTACTGACCGACCGTGTGACATTCTGTATAGAATTATTGCTTTATGGGTGGTCACAATAAAGTACATAAAACAATATTCCTTGCTATTAGAGTAACAGAATTTATGAAAATTATCTATATATCATAATTGAGCCGCTGAAAGAGGTTGTGTAAATCATCACATGTAAACGCTATCAGTTGCAATCATTACCATACCATTGAAATGATTCGGTAATAATAGTATGTTCGTGCATTTATATACTAACACGTTTATGACAAATTTTTAATGAAATTAAAATTTATGACTTAAAAGATGATGGAAATAATGTACAATATTTTCAATAAATAATGCAACATTTTGCAGAAATGCACTGCAATGCCTTTAAAAATTTCAGCTATATTTTTAAGTATTGTAAACTTGAAATAGAGCTCGTTGATAACATGAGAGCGTCTTATAAGACCTCGTGCTTGTAAAACAAATACTGAGACAATTACAAAAGATTGTTGTAAAAAATCCTTATAATCGATGTGTCAGAGTTATGGGAGGAGGTGCTCTTAGTTTAATACAAAATGTTTTCCATGAACTTTTATGAGTGAACATACGTATTTGTTGCTAATTTCTTTAAATGTCAAAAGTTATTGGAATTACATATCAAGGGTAAATAACTATGTTACTAATACAGAAATTTTTAACCTTTTTTTTACATTTATACACACAAGTTGCGATGCATATCTATATATTGGGTATATCTCGTAGACGTTACACAGTCACAATGAAAAGTACAAACTTTCTCGTTTTCATGGTAGCTGGCTGTAACACGGCTACGAAACATTTCGGATACACATCTGCTGCGAAAGTTGCTAACTTAAATAGCGCGAAACTGTTTCTAGGTTGACAGTACTGAGAATCAATTGGCCTATATGAAATTAATCAAATGCATAATACTTATCTTTGCCACTGATGAGATAGATGCGGCTACAGCTTAGCGGTACAAATTATTACGGAAAACATCAAGGCCATGATAAATCAGACCAATTACGGGAATACGCAAAGTAGTACTGGAAGATTCATATTCCACCAAACATAAACCAATATATTTCCATGTTCCAATGCTGCTGTACAAACGATCCCGTACTAATCTACTGATTCGAACAGGACCAACATCTGCATAACACTCAAGTCGTTGTAAACAGTTATAATATCGCATATTTTAGTCCTTCAAATTGATTGGGACCACAATAGGTACATATTTCTCTCTCCGAAATGTTAACTGTACCAAAACGATACGGTGAATGAATAGCAATACAGCTACGATAAATTATCAGATTGAATATCTCCTCTTAATATTTCTTAATACTTTGTACAACATGAACATCTAATGGAGGTAACATCACAAGAAGACAAAGTAATGATTATGATAATCCAATAATACGTAACTTATACAAAGCAAAGTAGTTTGTCATCGCCTTCTATAAACACGCAGGGGGAACCAACATACGTAGTCCCAAATGGGCACAGCTTAAAATCATATGTTGTACTTCCGGTAGTACACATGTGGTAAACATTTCACAGAAAAACAGGGAATATTTTTATTTGTGAGCGAATTTTGTGAAAATGAAATTGTTTTTCCAAAATATCGAGATGCAGTGCAACCGAGTATACATTACCAAGAACACAAGTTCATTTGCCTTACCTGTATTTGTAGAAATTACGGACAAAAACTTACCCTCCGTGAAGCGGTATAACTAAAAATTAGCAACATTTTTATCAACAGATGAAAATATGTTGTACCCTTCGTCTGCTTAGATTTTGCCCCTGAAACCTTCCGTATTCTAAACCCTGCCCAGAAGAAAAATAATATGCCGATCACTTTGCTAGAGAAACTGGCTGTAAGAGCATGTTTTTGAGTCACACACATTTTCTTGAAAATACCACTATCCACGTGCAGTAAATTGTGCAAAGTATTGCGTTGGTAGGAATAAGACTTAACTAGTCTATTGTGGTATTGCATTCAATGAGACTAAAGAGAAAATCGCAATTTGATTTCAGTGAGCACTTTTGGACTTCAGAACGGACAATTTTCGATTTCGGCGATCTACCCAGAAATTGCAGTTTTAAGCAAAACTCCTAGCAAAATAATCTTCAGTATCAAACAGATCGCAACGGTGACAACTAGTTGGTCGTTTATCAAGGAACAGTCGCTGGGGTTTGGTTTTCAAGCCATTTGAATATTCGTTTGCACTGGAAGGATTGCGGTTTGTCCAGGATACCAGCAAAACTAAAGAATACACGGACATATTTATTTCTCCGGAGGTGCGCATTGATATAAAGACTTGCACCAGCTAGGTGTCATTTTACAAAAATATATATTTAAAAACTTTTCTTTCAAAAACACCGTTTTGTTTACGAACTCTGCTTGGCGTGATACCCCAGTTAAAACGTCACAAGTCACATGATTGTGCACCGTGACAATGGCTTTGGCGTTAAACATATTTGATATTATGGGTGATTATAAAGCTTACACAGCTGTATTGTGCGTAGAGGAAAATATTTTAATTCATAACTGCAAGCTTTCCAGTACGTCAGATGCCCGAGGTACAAGAATGCATTATAAATTAATACAGGCAAGCAGAATTTATATATGGACAAATGACCAGAAAAATATACCATATGCTTAGCAGTTTCTGTACAGAGAGCAGATTCAACATAATTTTGCAAATATACTCAAAATAGAGCTGGTAACTGTTTTTCAGATAGAAATGACAAGAAAAAATGTTATGTCCATAACATACAGTACATATTTTGTTTTGTTAATTTCCGGACATGCAATATCGGTCACCGATGCAAGTGTATCTTCTGTTATATTTCATTTCTTGAATGATAGTGTTATTGAATTACCTTTGATGTCATTTACTTTTAATCATTTTAATCATACGGCTATGCCTTTACCTGAATATCGATCTTAATTTCTTCGCAATCCGATTTCGTATGTTTGCATAGACAGTTGAAGAATTAGAGCCATGTTTTCCCTCCCTTGTTCCTGCAATATAATTCTTTCACATAAAACAGACAACCAAATAGGTTTGACAATTTAACAGCTTTCAATAAGAGATCCCATTTTATTTTTCCGCTTCTGGCTTAGCGTTCACAGGTATTTTTGTCCAAATATATGTGGAAAACATTTAAGACTTGACATCAATTTTATTTACTTCTACCTATTCATAGCTTATTCTAAGACAAACTTGCAAAATAAAAAGATAAATTTTGTTAAACAGATTATAAAAATGCATCATATTTGAAATACCCCAAGATCTGTCAGTTATATTACAGATGCTGTATATTATTAGCAACAGATATCCAGCAGGTAGACACAATAGGTACCATATCCCATGTAACAGATATATACATTCTTGCAAGTGCAGTACAGCGGTGATAAGAAATAATCCGGTAACTGTGGCAAGATATACTGTGGTAGTTGATAGTTTGATGTCGTGGCTTATGACTGAAATTTTGGACAGGAAAATGACTAAAATGATACTTTGATAGTAACACCATCATAAAACAATAACAATGATAAAAATAAATATCGATATCTTGAAAGTTATATTTTTCTAAGTTACATGTACCATGTCAAGACATACTGTAAAACTAATACTGCATTTGCATTTAACCCTTGCTAGAGATATAGCTGAATTACGTGTAGGTATCCAAGGTATAAAGTAACAAAAATGTGTTGTTTTGAAAAAAATATACAGACTGGATCTTACGATTATGCATATTTATCTAGCGCTGGCTCGGTATTATAAAGTCACATCGGTCATCATTAACCACCTTTGACGCGACGTAAGGAACAACCTGACTTACTGTGGCAGACATATTGAATATCAGTATCAAGGTTTTCTTTCTGCGTTTCCGTTAACAATTGCTAAGAAAAATAACTGTCATTAACATTAAAACAGTTTCCTTTTTGCAATATTATGCCGATGTCTTGTTCATTCTGAACTATTGAATATATATAAAATGTTTTAGCTCACATAAAGCATCTAATGAATGGTAACTTTACTATGACCAAAGAGAGGGAACAGTTGATGGAATTCGTACAATTAATGTTAATCAAGCATGTACACAAATAGGAGACCAAGTAAATATGGCAAAAACGCCCAAACAGATGCGATTAACAGACACTACAAATGATAGTATGGATTGTATTGTTCAAACTGAAGAGACAATAGTAATCAAAATGAAAGAATATATTATCATTTTAAAGGAGGAGGATGTTGATATAGTGCCGGCTAATTTATATATATGCGATATATACGTTTCATTAGGTCTTTAGTTGTTTGTTATAGGGCATGCAGTATAATTTACCAGCAAGTCTATCACATAGTCACTTCAGAAATCGAACAGAATTCATTTTTCAAAATAAAAGGTCTTGTTACATCCCATTGGTTGTAAGTCTAATGCAGAGACATAGATGAACGGAAAAAGAGAGTAACATATAGTTAAAAGAAAACTATGCACATATTATTCGTAGAAACTTATTGCCAAAGTATGCATATAAAAAGTAAGACCAATATAGAAAATACTTGATTTTCTGAATGTAACATATCAAATGTTATTGAAATGCCTTTCATTTTGTCAAAACTTTGTTCCTGGACTGTAGGACGGACGCATGAAGAGAAAAAGTTATGCTTAATAAAGGAAGTCAATAAATTTCCTTCATCGGGTTGGCATAAATGGTAAGGGTTCCACGACTGTTTCTTGTTATTTTGTCATAGAAACGAGTATCATATCTAAGACAACCGGTTAAAAGAAAATATTTATAAACATATTCTATAATGTGATGGTGTAAACCTATCTCAAATTTTATTTGATATACTCTGCGTCCAGCGTCACTATATAATAATGTCTCCTTAATGATTCCATTTGAAACAATTGCGATAGACACAGGAAATACAAGTCATGATACTAGGTACATGGTAACCAATTTTTACAATTTTGAAAAATGTAAATACGTGTTTACTTTTGAATGAATTCATACAGTTACTCACAATTCGCCTCTGCTCCTGGCAATCCATTAACATCGTTTGAGATCTGCAATGCTGTTCCAACTGCGACGGCTGTCATGACGACTGCATACAAAAATGTTAAGATCTTCGCAACCTGAAAACAAACATTTACATTTACAACCGTTAGGATATTTTGTACACATACAGTTTGAAACTTGTGCGTGAAGTATTCACGAATAAAAATGTTAGGTAATAGTTCGTCGATATTGATCCAGGTTTATTGCTTAGAACAGTGTCATCTGCATTAAAATGAACAGCGTACCTTATATAGAGGATATTACATGAGTGTCTTTTCCACTGGCACTAGACCAGAAAGAAAATGCCTCTGTACATGCTATACCCTACCCCAAGGTATACTATAAGAACCATGGTCATAAACTTGAAAATATGCTTACCCATTTCAATCGCACATTTCATACCTAAAACGCGCAGTTCGGTAAATGTGTATATATTGATATTGAACAAGTGGTAAATTATCTTCCATTGTTTACCGGTCATTCCTTTAATATTTCTATCTTAGAAAAACACCATTGTTGAACTTCCCCGGTCTAGATTACAAAACCAATTTGATTGGCTGATGTGAAAATGTATGTCAGCCATCATTCAACTACACGTGTACGCTAAAATGTGTGTATGCAGCATAGATGTGCAATATGAAATTGATAAAGAGCACAGGTGTATATCAACGAATGACTTCAAATTCAAAATCAAAAATAAGATAAATTTCATTCATCCATTCTTATTTTATTGTAAAACTGTGATTAGTTTGAACTCTGTTTTTGTTTGTTTACATTTCGCCAAACATGTGCAAACTGCTGTAACCTCTAGACCGGATGCTCATTTGGGGAGTTCACGCAAGGTTTTTTTTTTTTGCTCTTTTTTTTTTGTAACGTTGACGAAAGCATAAAATATGTGGAGAATCTCTACGGTATGAAATAATGAGACAATGTGACTGGTGCACGATTGAAGATAAATTACCGCTTGTTTAATTTGCTAGGTAACCATTCACCGAACTGCGCGTTTTAGATGAGAAATTGGTTAGTGCACTTTCCCGTTCATGACCAAGGTTCTTATAGAACACCTAGGGGTAGGGTATAACATGTACAGAGGCATTTACTTTCTCGTCTAGTGACAGTAGTATTTTCATGTTGAATTTGTTAAACGAGCTGAATAAAATAATAAAATGTGAGGTTCTGTTTAGCTTTTTAACAATTTTATTCAACGGGTTTAATAAATTCAAAGTGAAAAGTCACAAATGTAATAGTCTTTTCAACACATGTAAGCTTTTCAAGCCGAAACGTATGACATTCTACTTTATCTATTATTAACAAGTCAATTGGACTAACGTGTTCAATTCTTCAAACGACGCCGACGTCAAAGTTTTATTACACTAGTTCAAATTCACTCCCGCGACGTCAAACATGTGATAAATATGTTTTTCATCTAAAAATTCTAGTCGCTGGATGAGAAATAAGATATGTCAGTGTCGACTTCTAATGATCGGTAACAACATCCTGCATTTTAGGAATTCGACCATGTGACCAAGAAAGACATTTCATTTAAGACACTGATTCTGGTATGTGTGGCATATGGTCTGCGTATTGGCGGTAAGAGCCAATATACAAGACTGGATGATTGATAGACCTGTTTCTGTTACTGTATAGCTACTGTGCAGTACATAGATTGCATGTGATATTTTTCATCTTTATAGCAAACCAGTTCTTAGTTTTATAACGAGTTTAGAAAGCCTGATTAAAATGGGACTAAATAAACACAGTGATATTTATTTTTCAATTAATCAAGCTTTAAAACAATTATCATTATTGCTTAATTTAATAAATCAATCAATCAATCAATCAATCAATCAATCAACAAAAGAAAATGCATTCAGGCACCTTTTTAAATATAATGAAAAAAATATGTATAAAATAAATCATGTGTATCTTGAAGAATGATATTCTGTTTATTGCTGAATTTTATTATGAAGGTCCATATTTTTCCCCCATTTATTTAAAATGCAACTGAGCGCTTCTTTAATTTCTAATAAAATCCAGAAATATTCCATTTTTCTGTTTTTATTTTGTTACTTAGATAAAAAGATCATAATTAATTAATAATTGAAAAAAAAAAATGCTCTCGTTTTTATTGAGTTTTAAATAATTATTTCATTTTTCATTAAATAAAGGTGAGAGTTTTCTTCAATGGTGAGAATTGTCTTGATGTAAGAATTATAATTTAATTGGTCAGGACATTACTCAACAAGAATGAGCAATTACAATTAGTATATTATCAATTGAAATAATGTTGTGTATAGTCTGAAAAAAAAAAGCTGCATTTTAATCAGTGAAGTGTATAGCACTGGAAATAAACAATTATCTGTACATATCAATAAAATTTATGATCCTCTGACATGAACTACATATCAAGTCTATAGGGGTTTTATGGACCCTTATCAGACTGGACCAAACATGATCCTGTTTATTGGGGATTAAAATGTCTGGCTTTTAGTGGGGGTGGGCTCACTTATATAGGAGATTTTCTTTGACTTTAAGTATTGAAATGAATGAAGGTATCTGCAAATATGAAGAACAATTGCTTAAACATTGATGAAACCTAAGTAGGCTATTTAAATCCAGTGTAAAACGTGCAGCGTTTTAGACAGGTAAAATCATAATTTTATTATATTGATATCAGTATTTCGAAAAACAATCAGGCATAGCGCCGAAACCTCTGTTCAATAAAATATTATTGTCGTGTTGGTTGTTGTCTTTTAAGTATTATTATTAAAATATTTCAACTTATAGAGAATTCTTGTGAAAGGTTTTGGTTAAAATAGTTTTAAATAACTTACGGTAAGCTGAGTTTTTGTCGATGTAATAAGACATATTATAGTGAATCCTACACATATCATCAACTGCAAAAGGAGTGTAAGAACTGGATTCCAGTTCCAGGAATACTTCAAGCCGCCTGAAAACAACTAGTCGCATTAGTTTGCATGTACTTACTTTTTACTTTAAAAATATAGGCTTTATGTCAACTTTGGTTCGAACAACTGATTAACGGGAGCTATATACTGTTGTTATTGAGTCGATTCAAAATGACTATATAAACCAGTACAAATGTAAAGAAATTGTAACAATGTAGAATGGGAACCTTTGTTTTAAAAATACTGTAGGTTCATGATAATGTCGCCCTAGCAATCATAAAACATTCTAAACTAGGAAGTGTGCAGTCCGACTCGGAACACATACATGGTAGGCTATAACACATGTTTCGGAGGGGAACAAACGGAAAAAAACGAATAATCAGAATGTCACACACTATGTATCTTACCACATATAACCAACACAACAGAACTTGGTCCAATCAGGGTAGCGAAAAGCAAGACAGCTTGGTAAACCAGGAACAGAAATGAAACACGGTGGTTGTATTTATAAACTATGAAAATATAAATGCAATGAATAAGCTTTACATATCATATCATTCCAAAAAAGGAACATATAGTAGTTAACCTCATCTCTATAGACCCCAACGCACTCGATGGCCTCTTATATATTAAAAGGTCTCTTATCCTTATGGATATTGATACATAGAACAGTTACTTGAGTGCAAAGTATGTATTTATACCCTCCGCTCCAAAAATATTATATTCTGAACTTAGGTATATTTTAAACGTTTATTATACATGTATTTCTATACATGGTTCATGGGCTAGTATGTATGTTCACCTGGTCGTGTATAAACTGTGTGATTATTCACTGTAAAGCATACTGCAATAACATTACATTGTATATAAGAGTACAATGTTTTTATATTCCTTTGCTGTTCATAATCTGATTATTCAGACTCATATACTTACGACTGTTATAAATTGACTTTTGGATTAAGATTAAGATTCTGTTGCCGCTACACGAACGTCAAAAGGTGACAGGCTCTAGTGAATGAATTCCAACTAGTTTTAACCTATTTAAAGTACGATGTAACATCTTGTGTAAATATGAATAACTATCGTGTGCAACGAGGGTAAACAATTTTCCATAAACACATTTTGTTAACTTTTTTGAGTGTTTAATTATCCGTAAAAGTGGAGGAAATGACAAACAGATTTTATTAATATCCCATACATAGAAAAAGCACTCTTCAATTCGATAAATGTCATGACAAAATGATTTCGAAAAATCCATCCATGCAGACTCTGTCTTCTATTCAATTGTTAGCTTAGTAAATAAAGCAATGGTTTAACACTGTCGTCTGCTAACGATGACGCCATGTCCTAATGACTTAAAATTACCTACATCACGAAAAGTTCCTCCGACGAGGGTCTGTGTGTGTGGAAATGAGGGTTAGCGAAGACATAAACGGTCAAACACACGACAACTGAGGAATGTTTCAAAAATTAGGAAACTCTCTTGTCAATGGGACAAGAACGGACCCCTTACCCAAATCCCGTGGAAATTCCCACAAAGCAGCGGATACAAGTATACCAGGTTGATTTTACATATGTCATCTGCACGCCGTACACCGTTAACACCAGGCCTGACTGATTTTAAAAATTGACTCCAAAATAAAAATGGCGGTTTATATAGAATATATAAGGGGTCATTGAATGCGGTGTGGTCTATAGAATAGAGGTTTACCATTACCTTTGATTTTTTTTTAAATATTTTCATTATGGCAGTATTAAGTATTGTTATCAAATAAAATAATCATACTTAAAGAACGGATTTAATTCAGAAAAGTATTAAATGTATGAGTAATATCAAATCAGGTTTTTTGATTTAAAGAAATAATCCACTGATATGAAAACATAGATTGTGTATGTTTAAAATAAATAACCATATGTCCATTGCTGCAACAGCAGCATCATATTTGCTAATGTTGAAACCACCCATCGCCGCCTTTGTTTGAAAAACTCATCAAATGTCTCTGGACAATGTGTACTATTTTCTGAAGCAGCACAATATTCAATGCGTCTTCCAGCCTGAACCTGTAAGTAAATGAACATCGATCTATATTTCATACAGACAATGTAAATTACTGCAAAATGAAGTCAAATATCAAATAAACAAAACATGTAAATAAATGCAAAATGTGTTATATTTCATCGAGATCAACCGTATAACCCTGAAAAAAAAATCATTTCATACTATTACAGTCACTTTCTAATTATTTCTCTATTACGTTGCATTCGTAACGTAAATCATGGAAATAAAAATCAACACAATGAGAATTTCAAGAATTATGTCACTTTTGATTAAAACTTTTGTAGGTTTTCGTTGTCGAATGAATGAAAAACTATACCATAAGTGTGCAAAGCCATCTGTCTTCTCCCATATCCTTTGTAAGAAAATCAGTTGCACGATTTACATTGGATGCGTAGGTTGTTAGAACCTCCCGAATTGCTTTACATCTGTACACGCTAAAACATCCAGGCGAACAGAGAACTGATCCAATCACATGTTCTGCTGCCTAAAATAGCACCTTTACATGTAGCAAATAACTTAAACCAGTATTTTACTTTGTTCCGGGTTTTTGTTTGACACACCACATATACAATAGCTGAAACCTCTCCTTTAAATATAGACGCAACTTATTAAAAATAAATTCAGTATTACTGTATTACAAGTGTTATTATGTTGACGAACAGAATAAGAAACATTAAATTCATATGAACTAACATATTTAAATCTTACAAGACATTCGGACGTGTTATGCAGTTGAATAATAGCGATTACAAGGAAAAACTGTATTTCATAAAACATGTAATGTTAAACAAACTACTAGCAGGCACTAAATTGCTAATAGAAATAATAACCTTTTGAAACCAATGACCGATAGCATACTCAAAATCTTGATACCAAACAACTGGACCATTTCCTAGAGTAAACGTCCGCGCACATACTGCGCCCACACTGTCGTCACGAACCATCAAATCAAGAAGGAAGGCTATTGAATTTGAGGTGAACTTTACGTCTCCGTCCGTAGTCAAAATGAAGACATCTTCTTCTGTAGCTGTTATTGTAAAGAAATACATTATTTTATAATAAAATGGTACTAAGAGTCGCTTGATAATGGACTGTAAGTTATACACCTGTAACAATGGATTAGGAATGAATGAACGCCAGTCGAGCTTAGTCATATCACTGATTGAACGCGAATGATATTGAATTAGTTTGATGCATGTGGGTATCTGGTTTGTATCAGTGCATTCATATAAACTGAAAATCCTGTCAAAATTCATATAATCATTACTAATATTTGGACAAAGATCGTTTTCTTCGCAGTTGATATAAGTGCAGCAAAATTTCTGCGTATCGAAGGTTTCACTGGTATGCCGTTTAGCAAGTTCAATACGCTCAAAAACGTTAGTTTAAACATATTTTATTTCAGTAATACATGAAACATTTACAGAACAATTAATTAAGGAATTGGACAGAAAGCTATATCAGCTTACGGTTGTCCTCTCCTTAAAACGTTGGAGAAATCTCAACAGATTTGTATGGTGTTTCTGACAATGATTGTACGCAATGCGAGAAATCTTGACGATGAAGCACACATTCATAATGACGCAGTGCGAGATTATATTGGCGAAGCGCGAAGTTACTTTTTAGTTTTTGCTCCGTGATCCATGCTTTGCTACCATTGTCTCGCGTTTCGCTCTTCATGGTTACTCTATCGATATCAGGATAGCAAAGCGGAAATTCGCTATATTCTATTGATCCAAATGTTTCAAATAATATATAAATGATACTGTCCCAAATATCATGCATATAAAATGCATTTAATATGCAATATGTTTGGATATCAAATAGAATACTTGGCAAAAATCATATGTCAATACGTGTGTACCACTGGTCACATTAACAGTACTCTCATTTTATGATTTTGAGAAAAAAACATTTTCGCCTATATGTGCGAAGGAGTCCTTTTTTTTGTTTTATTTACAGTGTCTTATCTACCTTGTTGAAAATAGGATACGTGCGAGGAAAGCATGAACAAAACGAGCTTAACAACACACCCTTCCCCTCCAGTGTTCTTTATATAGGTTACTGAGTTTTCCGAGACAGTGACCTTAGTTTCAACTTGTTTTTGGACCTTTTCGTATTTGTGTTGCTTATGTTGTCATGCTTTATGTTGGCGTTTCCTCCCTGTTTCTCCTCACAACTCACTTCCCCTTGCATTTGTACTGTCTTCGATTTGAACCTCTCTCCTTTTACTATTATTAAGTTATCGTGCCTACTATTATTTTGACCGCCAGCTCTCCTTAGGTGGTGACCGACTAATGATTCCTTCCTGCTTATGTTAGTGTGTGCGATTATATATATATATATATATATATATATATATATACATACATACATACATATATATATCAAATGGGTTTCTCTTAATACATATTTTGTCTACCTACTGGTTTCATATCATAACCATCACGGCAGACATATAAAAAAAATGTTTGTTCAGTTTTGGTTTGAAAATATCGAAAAAGTAACATTCCTTAGACAACCTAGCTGAAACTTATTATCATGAAATTTATAAAAAGGAAAAAATAAATACTATGGGTCCATTTTAGAGCATAGATCTAGATGTTCACTAACAGGCAATTGTCTTGTTTATGGGTCTCTTATTTGCTGATCAAGGACTGTCCTTCTGTTTCTTAATTTATCACCTGTTTAACCAATAAAAAAGGTATTTGCATCCATTGCAACCAAAAAATAATTTTAGAGTAAAACCTTATAATTATAATGTTGTTACATAACCCACAGCGTGGCTCATTACATTTTTTATTGAATTCCGATTTAAGTAGAATACGTTTAAGGTTGGGCAATTGTCTATGGCACTTATATATTTTGGTATTATCTATTATTTTTTTCAAACTGGAACCAGCATTTCTTTTGGATGATAGTCATATGGCGACTTTCCAGCTTTAATGGTGGAGGAAGACCTCAAGTGCTCCTCCGTGCATTATTTCATCACGAGCGGGCACCTGGGTAAAACCACCGACCTTCCGTAAGTCAGCTGGATGGCTTCCTCACATGAGGCTCGAACCCACATCGATGAGGCCCCAATATTTATTTAAATGTAGAAATATAATACATTTGTTTTATGGCGTGTTTTCTTTTTCTTTACTTTCCTTTACTGACAATAAAGTACTTTTGTGCATTTGCATAGCTTTATAGTTCCTGTATTATAACATGTACTTGGTGTTTATTTTTAATCAAATTAGAAGCTATTTCTTAATTCTTGTGTTAAGTGTATTTTTGTCCAAAATAATAGTGCACAGTGTACGAGCTAAAGAAAAAGGAATATTAGTATTTTTATGCTTAGGGTGACAAGACTTTTTTTTTCTAGAATCAGTAACAGTTACTTTAAAGTATAATTATGTCTGTTGAAATTACTGTCTCTTCTTTAATAACTAAATTATCAAGAAACGATAGACTACCGGCATTCTGTTGCTTTTTAAAAATTATCTTTATAACAGAAATGTATCCAGCATTTTTTTCGAAAAGTTCTACATCATCAACTGACAGTTTCCAAACTATAAAACAAGTATCTTTTCCTCTGTTCCATGATAAAATAAGCAAGTTGTTCATCCTTTACTTGTTTCGCGTTTTTAGATAATTGTTTTCCAAAAAAAAACACCCAAAAAACAATGACCAAAGTAGCATATGAAGGTGCAACTTTTGTTCCCATAGCTGTCCCCTTAGTTTGATTAAAAACAAAGAATTAAAAGAAAGATTGCTACTACTTAAAACAATTTTCAAACTTTGATTGAATCTCTCATGGACTAAATGTGTGTGTTTATCCAACAAAAATAATATGGCTTCCAGATCTTATTTATGAGAAATGTTAAAATAAACACTAACTGCATCAAAAGAAACTAAGAAAGTTTCTTGCGGCACTGATTTAGGTATAAAATTTAGAAATTATATATTATCGCATAAATAACTTGTGCTTATTTAGAAATGGTTTAAGTAAAATATCTAGAAAGCAGCTGAGGCGGCTTGTTTCATAGTTAGGGCCAGCTACAATTGGACGAAATTGTAAATCTTCAGGGTCTAGCACTTCGATATATTCTGAATTAACTTCTTTAAAAATGTTTTGAATTAAGTGCTTTTGTGGATTTTTGGTAAACCATAAAATGTGCTAAATCTGCAGTCAAAATATTTAGCCTAAGGAAACAAATTTCATGTTAAGTTAGATTTTTATTTTTATTAACAAGACTTCTTATTTTAGAAAATATTTCTTTTGATTACCATTTGGTATAGATTGATAATACGAGTCATTAATTAACATTTCCAGACTTTTGCTTTTATTAAAATTTACATTCATTAATACAATACAACCTCCTTTATTAGCTGCTTTAATAATAATAACTTTATCTCGCGCTAACGACTGAATTGCTTTTCTTTGGCCCAAAATGTTATGTTTGATTTGATTATTTTTAGTAGAGATATTTAAATACATTGTTTTGGTTGTTGATATATATATTTCAAGTTTTTCATTGCGTCCACTTGGAGGCAAAATAGCTGACTTGTTTTTAACTAAAGAAGTGTCTGTATATACTTCATTCTCAAAATATTCATTTAATCTCTTTTTACGAAAAAAATCCTCCAAGTCATTAATTAATTCAGCAAAATTATGTTTTTTAAGATCACTGTTAATTATAATTGTTCTTCCAAAAATGGGAAGTTCAAAGTGGCATATGTAGGTGCAACTTTTGTGCCCATAGCTGTGGCATAAGACTTCTTATTTTTTTCTGAAAATATTTCTTTTCTATTACAATTTACTATATATTTATAATACGATTCATCAGTTAACATTTCCATAATTTTGCTTTTATAAAACATTACACTCATTAAATTGCGTCCACTTGGGGGCAAAATGTTGGCTTATTTTTAACTAAAGAAATATTTATACATACTTCATTCTCAAAATATTTATTTAATCTAATTTTACTCCTCCATGTCATTAATTAATTTTGCAGAATTATGTTTTTCAGATCACTGTTCCATGGTATTATAAGCAAATCGTTCATCTTTTACATGTTTCGCTTTTTCATATAATTGTTCTTCCAGAAAACCAAGGACCACAGTGGCATATGTAGGAGCATTTTTTTGTGCCCAAAGCTGTGCCTTTAGTTTGATTAAAAACAAAGATTTAAAAGAAAAAAGTGTTATTACCTACAAAAATGTTCAATCCTTCAAGAATAAAGTTTTTATTGAATCTCTCGTGGAATATATATATATATATATATATATATATATATATATTGAATGAAATATGCCTAGCTGCTGATCATTTCACGCGTTTGATGCGTTATGTTGATTTTGCAGTTATTGCTATACATGATGTATATTTCACTATTAAAATTATTCAAGTGAACTTTATTTCTTTCTTCGGACTATATCATGAAGTGCGGATATTAGAATATAATATAATAGAAAAAGCTTGTTGTAGCCGGCTTGATAATTACCAGGTATCTCTCCGAGACGCCGATCCAACACATAAGACATATACATCACTTGACTCCATCGCTTTTTACTTTTAACCTGAAGAAATGATATTATATCGAACATACCTTTGTATTAACATAAGAAATAATGTCAGAACCTAAAAATAATTCCAATATAAATGTGTATTCATGATTTGTCGTCTTCTTTTACAAATGCAATACAGGGAAAACGTCCTCACAAGAAATCCAAGCCAAACGTAATAATAGGTTGATATTTAAAGGTAGTTTCCTTGTTATTTTAATAAATAAAGTATTGCAAAATTATTAAGAATATAATCATTTTTAACATAATATTAATATTATTCCTTCATTCACATGGGTGATTTACATAACAAAACAGTTCAAGGAGCATGTTCTAAATAATTCCCATAACTGTTCGTGAATTGCGAGTAAATACGGATATAAATATTATCCAGTACCCGACCATTATTTTCTTGTTTCTGACTTTGTTTTATAGTTTGTACAGATTAAATTAGAAATTTTATGTTCTGAAATGTTGTTCTCAGTTTTGACATGTGGAAGCATTTTTTGACACAAACGGAAATATACTAGCTCGCTAGAACAGTACTAGCTAGAAATCTTAAAACTACATCAAATATCGAAAGCAAACGTTTATACCATAGTTTACCAGTAATAGATCAATGTAGCTCATGGTCAACGGAAACGACCACAATACACATTACTTCAGAATTTTAGATACACTACCTAAAAATTTGCTAAGATCTTTTATATATATATAGGCAACTTTTTCTATGTATCATTTCCTTACTATACTATTTATTTCACACTAATGTTTTTATTTTATGCTAACTAATGAAATACTGTATTATATTAGTTAAATATTTTCATATTTCATCACCCACACTGAAAATATGAAATCTATATTTTCACACTGTGAGAGATATAGCTCCACCCCCTCATTACATTGTGTATGAATTTTAATTTATTTGCTTAAAACAGGATGAAAATTGTAGTCGCACTTTGTTCTTTATAGTTTATTTCTCGATTCAAATATTCTTTTTACTTCAAGAGAATTTCATAACTTTATGCAGCAAAACATAAAATAAAATGGAACATTATGTTGTGTGGGTCTTTATAACGTCACAGCACGTCTGACGTCATGTCTGTTTATGCGCGTCTGTTTCCCACGCTGATATCAAAAACAGTTGCAAAATGCACATCTCAACGTAATTGAACATAAAATAAAAAGAATTTTTTTTTTGTTTTCGTGAATATGGAATATATCTCACCTCGAAGTGAATTTTTTTTCACATTTTCACTCGCGCTACGCGCTCGTGAAAATATTTGAAATTTTCTCACTTCTCAGTGAGATGTATTCCATATTCACTCAAAACAAACAAATATCCTCTATATATTAAAATTAGTCCAACCCAAAAAGTTACAATGGCAAGCCTAATTTAAATTTTATGAACTTGTTAAGTTATTGTGAAAAAACCCATAGTTTTTCAAAACTGAAAACACATTTGTTTATCCTGCTGGGCCTATTCGACACAAATATAGGTCACATAGCGATTTTCCAGTTTTGATGATGTAGGGAGACCCCAGATGCTCCTCCGTGCATCATGTCATCACCTGGGTAGAACCACCGATTTTCCTCACATGAAAATTTCAATGCCCCGTGTGAGGCTCGAACCTACATCGATGAGAGGCAAATGATTTGAAGTCATCGACCTTATACACTCGGCCATGGAGGGCCCCTAAAACACATGGGTTTTATTAAAGTAGTTTCTAATTTTTATTTTTAATTATTCAGTAGTATCCCATTGATTTAAAATATCTTATCAACAGCTAGAGATTATCAAGCATTTGAACTATATGGGTTTTGCATTGTAGTCATATAATATCTACCGAATTAAGTAAATGAAACATTTAAGTCTACAGGTGATCTATAATATATACACTATACGTGTGTTTTTTGTCATGAATGTGACAAACTAGAGAGCAGCAACCTTACTATGTTCTATTTTCTAATATATTTACCTTTATGTTATCTTTCATGTGAACTGTAAGGTCCATCTCTGCGCATTTGTTATTTTCTAGTTCTGTCCTGAGGGTATACTTAAGAGACATCCCATACGGCGTACTCCTTTTTTCACATTTATGTGGTGGGAGTTCTTTTCGCATAAACAAAAAAAAAACATATGAAATTTCAATCTATATAACTTTATAAAAGGTATCAACGTAATATTTTAATGTCAGTTACCTCACTACTCCTGTGGATTAAATCTAAGAGTTATTGTCTTAATAGGCATTTTATGTTAATTATATAATAAACCTTTGTGCTAAAAGAACATTAACGTACTTCAATTGCATAGTAATGGAATAAACTTTTGAAAGATTTTAATTACCAAAAATTTGGCGACGCTATTATAAAGTATGAGTGTAAATGACATCACAGTTTATGTAATTTGACGAATTGCTTAAACGTTATCACACCTGGTAAACAACAGAGCTACCTGTTTCAGAGGTGCCCGATAAAGCTCCTGTCACAGCTTCCGAGCTAGTAAATGTCGCGAGAAAAAAAATCCGTAAAGAAAGGTGAGTGTCATCATATTTTGGCATTTTAATGAGCATTGTATCTAATATCAAATTTCGGGGAATGGTAGGCCATGTTGATTTGATTTAACTTTACAAACAACTTAAATTAATAAAATCTATATTTTTGAGGTCGTGGTAATAATTTATTTACCAAAAAACTGATCTGATGATGAATTTGGCCAATTCGTGATAAAAGTATATTTATTGTCACATGTTGGCTTTTAACTGGTTCCAAGAAGCAAACCGACTATGCACTAGGCAGTCAAAAGGCATACAATTCATTAAGAAATTAAAACTTTTACCGAAAATCGCTTTGACGAAGTAACATTTACTTTTTGATGCGAGAGACAGCTCTTGCCAAGGAGGTAGTCCTGCCAATTAGGATATGTGTAATTCAAAGGTTGCTATTTCAATAAGTATATTGTTAAAACACTAGATACGTAATAATAAGTAATAATAAGTCTCCAATAAATTCAATCTAGTCTATTGTTAAAGACAAATCTTAATGTTTACTCTAGATAAATAAGAGTATTTAAACGTATACATACAATGATAAAACCACAACGTCTCTGTTAATAGACCAATTAATTACATATATTTACATACAATGCCCCCCACGAAAAGTAATTATGGTCCGGATTCGATTTTACAGGTATAAATTCGCAATGTAAATAAAATGTAAAACCACTGCTACGAAACGTTGAGTTATAGTTCAATAGTGTTGGTTAACTCCGTTTTCTGCAGCAAACCTACTGTTCGGCTATGAGAGACAGGAAAATGAGTGTTTTTCCGGTTTGTACCCAATACCCTGTAAAATCCTTTTCAGTTTTTAACAAGCTAATTTCGCGTTATTCATGTTTTCTAATATCTTTCATTCAAAGAGGAACAAAAGCACATTATAGATTCTAAGACAATAATCACGTCTTCTCGGTGTGGTGAACATTTGTGTCAAGATTCTTTGAAATCCTTCAAGGGATTCAAGAGTTACAGTGCGGACACGAAATTGCTAACGGACGGACGGACATCGAGGTATAACATAATGTGTCCCTTCGGGCGTATAAAAACAATTATTGGTCTTGTGCAGTAATATCTGTCGCTCAGTGTATTAAGCTGCAACAATGAAACCATTTGTAGAATCCAGAGTTACTTACTTGTTTCAGGTCCGCCTGCTTAGGATAAGGAGAGCGCCGATTTACGTATCGCAGGGTCATGAGTTCGACTCCCTAGCGAGGCGTAGTTCTCTGTCACGATTTGATAAAAGACACTTACCAGAAATCATTGTTCTCCGCCTCTGATTCATGTGGGGAAATTGGCAGTTACTTGCGGGGAACAAGTTTGTACAGGTACAAAATAAATTACCACTGATTAGGTTAACTGTTCTTGATTACATAATAGAAAAGACGGCTTTAAGCCCAAAACAAACCAACAAACAAACTTACATTTATGTATGAAAACTGACAATCTACTGATTATTATACCATCGGCAATTTTCGAACTAATTAAGGCCGAATCGGTCTAACTATAAATCAAGCAAACGAGTAATATAAAACTTGGGGGGGGGGGGGGGGGGGGGGGGGGGGGGGGGGGGGGGGGGGGGGGGGGGGGGGGGAATCATACCGAGGGGAAATCATACCTTTTGGGAGAGGAAAATCATACCTTTTTTGGGGAGTGGGGTTGGGGAATCATACCTTTGGGGGGAAATCATACCTAGGGGAAATCATACCTTTGGGGTAAAATCATACCTAGGGGAAATCATACCTTTTGTGGAGGGGAAATCATACCTTTTGGTATAATTTGCTCCTTCATAAAGATTTGCACTTTGGGGTATTGCGCATGCGTTAAAGGGGAGATAAACGTGACAAGACGTCTGTCACGATGGTCAGGGGTGATCCGATTGCCCTTAATGCTAAAACAAGTCTTAACTTGATTGGCACCAAGATTCCTACAAGTCTGCGATTGTGTCAGAAACAGTCGCAGACCTGGACAATGAACTCGGGAGGGTCCGTAAATGCTAAAACTAGTTTTAACTCGGTTGATACCAAGATTCCTTGAAGTCTGCGAATATTTCAGAAACGGTCGTCATTCTACTCCACTTATACTTTTAACAACATATTCTGAGACTTTCTGAGACTTTAACATACCCTGGGAACTCCTGTGGAGTTTCCACTTTTTTAATTTTGACATCTATTTCCCACGATGTTTTCAAGAAGTTCATTTGCATTTAAATTAAACATTTGAATGTTAATTTACATCTGAACAGGTTTGTAAAAGTAAACGACCCTATAAATAAGAAAACAGTTTCTTCCCTTGAAACGAAATTGAACGATAAATCTGTTTATTTACATTAAAATGTAAATTTTATGCGAGTATGGTGGTTCATAGCCTCATCTATCATATATCACAATTGAAACGTTGACAGGTTTAACTACTCATTTCCCGTGTTTGAAAAGATGGGAAAGTATACACCCGCTGATTTAAAATTAAAATTGAAATTGTATATGAATGTTATTTACATTTAAATGTTAGCCTGAGGAGAAAATACCTCCTAAATAATTCAATTATCACATGAAAATGACAGCTTAAGAACCCGTTTTCTGCCTTGACAAAGATCTCCCCATCCCCCACCCAAATTTACATACCAATAGAAGATTGACACGTGATTGCGTTAAACCAATAAGAATACCGTACAGTACATTACCGGGTTTAGCTTTGGGTTCAAGTGATCGCATTTTTCAATATATGAAAACAGTCTGGCTTGTACCGCATTGCTGTATAGACATGACACAAGCGCAGCTAAATATAATAGATAAAAGCAAAACTTATCATCGAAGCTACGAGAGGGATAGTATCATGCCTAAAATAAAAAAGGATGGAATAAAAAATATTTACTGCGCAACGTATAAAAAGTGGATGACTGAATTTAACGTTTCTCGACATCTGCGAAGTAAATTCCATTTTATGAAGAAACATTATAAAAAGGAATCTTAAAAGCATTACAACTGGCAGACAGTGTACTGTTTTTACTGAATACCCGAACAACAACACACTGGAAAAACAACAAGAATGTGAAAAGTTTGAAATACAAGAAGGTACTCTAAAGAAAGATAGCCATATCCATGACAATGTATTTATGGAAGGTTACAGCAATTTGGAAAGGACTCAGTCGTTTACTGTAAATAATCAAGTAAAAACAGAACTGTTTGAAGAACCAACTTGGCCCGCTTGGTATTATGGACGACTGGGATCGGGACGAAAATGTACCTGATGAAAATTGCGCCAACAGTTTTTATGAAATCGTGGGACAGATAAACCAACACAATATCCTATACAAAACGCCTGGAACACGTCAACAAAGTTTCCAATTACAGTTGTTAGTGGTGTGTCTTCAAAGACTGCTTGCGCGAAATCTCATCAGAATCAACTATCATTTTATTACTGCCCCGCGTGAATTATAAAGACTAGCAAACATTTTCAAATATATTTGAATGGACAGTGGTTTTATCACGCACAAAGATGAATTCCAGTGGCATTGTACTTTTCGGGTGAACATTAAAATGTGACAAGTCTGCAAAGTTGAACATGAAAAGTGATCACCTGACTGCGTTTATTTAAAACTGACTGAGTCTACGAGGAACTCGACAGAGTATCAACAGCTGTGGTGTGGTTATAGCTCATCTTCATCAGTGAATGTAGATATCTAAATTATACTGAACATGGAACACAGCAAAGTGACATTAATTCGACTTTTTCTACGCTGACGAAATACGATAAAAAATGTATTCTGTGTTTCAAAAGAAGTGTTTAGGATGTCAACAATCTCGTTTGTTGCAATTGGATCATACATGTATCAGTTTATCGAAAGAGCAACAGCTAGTTTTATATTTCGAAGACGTTCTGCTTGAAGTAGATGAGTCGGACATTTTAATGAAATGGCGCGAAGCAGCTTCTACGCTCGATGTATCTTTCGAGCTACTGGATTTGTACAAACTGAAGGTCTTTTGCAAAGACTTGCGTGAAATGGATATAAAAACTTTAGAATGGAAAAATAAAACGATAAAGTGGACTTTACTAGTGCTTTCACTGGAAAGCTGATTAAGCTAGCTTTACAGAGCGAGTGTAACATTAAATTGTATTTGTTGAGTGAATCATATACAAGTGTGGAAATGTATTTGTACTTGTATGTTGCATTTTGATATATAGTCGTATAAGTAACAGGTTGGTAACAATAAACATCATAAACTTTCACAAAATGTTACGTTTTTGTTAACAAATTACGTCTCTCGCAGCCCAACTTCCTCCCATATAAAGAGGCGTTGATGTGTGTTTTCTGATTTCATTTTTGATGCATCTCTTGGGAGAAAATGGACGATGTATATGTAAAGCTTGACGTGGATTCTACAGCACAAGTGATAGGTTAGCTTATACGTTTTGTGTTGAATTTAAATCCCATGTCACACATTGGAATTCAGCATTTTTCACGTCTTAACTGGTTACCAGTTTCAAGTAGAGTTAATCAAATAACTCTCTGTCATGTTTATAAAATAAATTCTAATATTGCTCCTTCATATTTAAGTGAACACTTTACCCCTATCAATACTGTTCATGATTATCCCACAAGGTTCAGAGCAAAGGCAAATGCCTCCCTTGATGGTACAGGTTTTTCAATGTCAGATAGTAAGAGATATGCTCTCCCAGTGGTCAAAGGTTTTGGAAAAAAAACATTTGCTTATAATGGTTGTTGTTTATGGAACAGTCTGCCACAAAATGTTAGGGATGCCACAACCATGTATTCATTTAAACGTAAGGTTAAGGAACATTTTTTAAGCTTAATATGACTTTTAGTTAGATTGCATTATAGATAGATTTTTGCATTGTGTTTTTTTACTAGTCAATCATTTTTTTATACTAGTCAATCATTTTTAAGCATAGGATTTTTATACAAACTTATCTTCGGGCATTTTTCTGTGATTATTTTTTTACTGTGATAAATTATTCTTCCTATGTCATACAATACTATATCTTAAGCACTCCAGGAGAACTACGTTCCAACGTAAGTCAAGTCTCGTCGATATCTTGTGACATACCTCAACGATGAAGCTACGGTGTCGCTTCGAATGACCTTGTTGATTCATATATTATGTGTAATTAAGCGTGTATTCAACGTTTTCATAACTGAAAAGGTAAGTTTGACGTGTAGAAGATATATTAGCTATTTGCAGCATTCTGCAAGATACAACGAACTAGTTACAAATACACTTATGTAAGCTACATAAATGTTGCAAGGCCGCAACGATAACAGACATTATGTGACAACGTCTCACATACAGTGTTGCAAAGTCTCAGCATCATAATTACCATTTGAACTTGTAGAAAATTCTTATGTAGATCTTATCTTTACGTCGAGAACATTTCTTGGACATTTTCATAAATGACTGGATGACGTCTGGGCATGATACAACAATTTAATCAGTATGACAAATGTATTTGTCTTTATAATAATACACATTATAGTATTACACAGGGTGGAGTAAAATTCTTTGAAATATCAAATTCCATGGAATCTTGTAAGCATTGTCGATGGCTCCTACACAAAAGTGGTGCTCAGGTGAACCATTACTCTTACAGTCGGTTTTGAAAAAGTGTATAAGTGTTACGCATTGTAATGTTTACATTTTACGTTAAAAGCGGATAGAGAACCTGTAAGGTTTTAATAATTGGAAGAACATAACAATTATATTATTTTAAACTTTACTGCATGTCTTTCTTTCTCGTCCTTTTTAAATACGCGCATTTCCTGAAAATTTCATTGCTAGTATTTTGCGTTGTTTTCATCTCCCAATTTCTTTTTTAAGTTCCCGAAACTTGTGCATTTACTAAGATAATCCAAACTTATGCATCATATTGCATCACCCTTTTTCTTTTCTTTTTCAAACATAATTCACAAAAGTCGTACAGTGACTCGAATCTCTTTTACTTTGTCGTTTTACTGAAACGCCTTTTTCCTTTTAAATTGAAAGTCATCCAAAGATAAGCAATTATTATAATCTCAGACAGATTTGTATTTTACTGTGCCCCTTTCTCGCTTTTCAGTAATCTCATTAAATCATTACTTATTTCTTCCGTCCAATCTATGTTCGCACTGGTCTGACTTCGATTCACTTGCCTTTTCATCTATGTGCTTGGACTTTAGCTTTGGATGTGGGATTTTCATGTAAAAAATCCATCCAGTACGCTTGCAGAACAGAACATAGAACAGAACATACCTTTATTACCTCGGAACTTGTACATAACAGTTATTTGTGTATACAAAGCAAAATAATATTTAATTCAATTCAACATGACATGGTGATATAAGCATGTACGAAGTCAAATAGCATGTATAATTTTATCATGGTTGTTGTTATGTAAATCATTCAGAAAGATGATTAAATTACAAAATATATATGTATATATATAAAGCAAGAGTGAGTGGACCAACAAAAAAAGAAAAAAGAAAGGGATGGGGAAATGTTACTACAATTATCCCGCAATCACGGTAATATTTGAAATTACCTATACTGTGACCGAATTATAATTTCCGAAAAAGACTATATAGTACTTGCAAAAGGTCGTTTGCTCGACCAAGATGCCCGTCCGTATATGAAATTATGTTCGGAGGGGCACCTCGCGCTTTCCGTCACCACGAACCTTAAAATCTTTAATTATCTCGGAACGCTTCATTAATGTTACAACACACTTTTTAGATAGTACGTACATGTGTACGCCGGTAATCAATACTGTATAGATAATCAGGATCGCAAAGCATTACTTCAAGAACTGTCCACATAAATTAGCTATTTCGTAACAAATGTTTTCGGCATCATGTGCAGGCGTATTGCTCATTTTGTCGGCATATAATAATTATTATTACGTCGTGCAAATGTATTAGGAACCTGAGACGTCATAACTCGTAACAATACAAGGCGCAAGTGCCCTCAGGATGGATATTTCTGTCGAGTTCGTTAACACATAACTGATTTTTTTCTTGCATATCGTATTAAAACAAGCGTTTCATTCTGACAGATCATATTTGTTAAAATAACAACAGAAATGTAGAAGCAATTAGAAATACTTCATTTGCAGTACTCATTCTTATGGCAGAGTATGCACCTACCATATAATATCAAAGCAGCGCAAGTTTTCTTGCCTACCTAGCGGGGAAAGTATACATTTATCCGAGCACGCGCCGGGGATAGATATTCCTGTCTTTCCCTAGGGAAAAACCTTGTCTAAAATATCGTGCACTAAGGTGACGTCACATAGTACTGGTACCATTGTGACGTCATAAACTTTATAAATAATGTCGGGAAATACCCAAACTTATTTGTCTCCACGATCTATTTTGAACATGATAGGCAAGAAAAATGATCTAACATGTCTGCCTGTGTAAGACAGCTGTTTTCCCTACCCTCGGGACAGCATGGATAAAAACCTCGCTAACGCTCGGTTTTCCATTCCACACTGTCCCTCGGGTAGGGAAAACCTCGTCTTACACAGGCAGGCATGTAAGATCCTTATAATCATTACCAGAACGAAAGCCATCGCATGGGGTGCCAGATGGATTTTGCAGGCATGAGTAAAGTCGAAAGAAACGCCAGTCCGTTGTGCAAGAAATATTTTCCTAATTACATATCTACAATTATTTCAATTGAGTTTCAGTTGACTGCGATCGTGCAATATTTTTCCTTATTATATACGTTACTATAAATAGTAACAAAAAGCCGTTTAAAACGGTCATTACGGATTCTGTTTATGTATCCATAATGGCGCAGTGCGCCTCTAGCGCCATAACCATAACGGCCCCGGGTAACCAGAACGTCAGCGCGTTCTGATGTTGACGTCATGAAGCAACATTATTATGGCGATTGAAAGAGCGCTGAATCAGATCGATTGTCAAATACTGATGGCATTGTTGATAAAAAGCAATACAGATAATTCTTTTAAGTGTTTGGAAAATATATAAAATGAAAATACCAAGATAAATATGAAGTGAACGTATATGATAAAAAAGTCAATAAACGACTGGTTATGCCTTCTAGTCGCAATTGCACGCAAAGTTTCTTAATGGTCCTCGGAATAAAACCCTCGGACTATTATAACACTAGACGTGCCATTATGGCAAGAAAGCACAACCCAGTCGTATATTAACTTCGAAGTAATTCTTCATGAAATGATTTTTTCAACCCTAAATTATGCTTTATGTAAGAAAGTACAACTATCAAGGCATTTGATTTTATACAACATATAGTCTCTTATCCACATAGTATAGAAACTGAAAAACTCCAGTAAATGCTTGAACAAATGAAAAATGCACTTTAAACTTTTCTTACAAGATTATAGATACACGTGTAATATAAACAGGTAAATAGATGGGATAACGGTGTCTTTGAGTGAAAATGGCCCTAAAAGAAATTAATAGCCCTTGGGCTATTATCACCTTGACAGGGCCATTATTACTCAAATGCACCACTCTCCCATTTATGAAACTGTAATTATTTGGAAAACGCTTTCATATCGGAGAGGACTGTTTCCTTAAACGTTTAAATGGAAATAATCGCGTGACGTCCATGACGGCCACGCGCACGTTGCGACATCTATTTGACGTTCCAACTTGTGGAAAATATGAATGCGCAACAGCTTGATTTGTTTATTAGATTTTCGGAGAAATTCTCGTATTTTTCCTGTTTTTCGTAGCAGAAAGGAAATTCAGACATAAAGTAATAACTTGATAGTAGGTATGTAATCAAAACATTATCAACTCTGTATGTGGATATATGCACTCGTTCTTTCGCGGATAATATTGCGCTCCTTAAGTCGCGCAATATCACAGCTGCAGAACAATTGCATTATATCCAAAAACAAAGTCAATTACTTATAAATATTGACGTTTCAGTTTCATTTCGAGTGCGTGTCGTCAATTGTGACGTCAGTTTCATGGATGTCGTCACGTTTTAAGTTCTTTAACTAGGACATTTTCAGTTCCACTTGGGCTAAAGAACAATTTTTTTATCATTGATATAATGAATTATACACATGTAGTAATTATAAAAAGATTTTTAGATTTGCATCGATAAATAAGTAGATCTATTCATTCTTCATAAAGTCGCGCAATATTTCTATATTTCCGCTGCAGAACGCGTGCATATACCTAGATACAAATCTAATAACCTACGATTACATGCTCACTTCAGGTTTCTTAGTTGCGTCCTGTGCTTCAAAAGAATCTTTCTACACACTTAATAATAATTAAGGTGTGCGCATGCAATAGTATAAGTCAACTCCGCGCCACCTCGTATATATCACTAGTAAGATATCTTGGGGAAACCGTCAAATGATAATAAAAGAAACGGATTAAAAGAATACTAGTTCATACTTTGAACAAAATCTGATTTTCAGTCACAGACTTGCTGGTATATTTTACTCGAATATAAGTAATGTGTTACGCAGAAATACTTCGATGAGTGTCAGTAACGCTTGCCTTTGTCGCGTATAGAGTTAGTAACATCATCGGTTAGAGTGAGGGACATGATATTTAATAAATATTGTTCGTTTATGATAAAGCCGTTGCAGTAATATAATTTCTAAGATTAAAACTGGCAATTGCCTTTAATCGATCATTGACTGTCAGTAAGTATTGCTGTTGAAAAAGTGTAGTATATTTGTTTTATTCTGGAAAACAGTAAAATGCTTCTATTTTCTAAATAACAGACAACTGTTTTTAAAATTTAAATGTTTTAATAAATTTATGCGATTACTTTTAGAATGTGAATAAATGTTAAAGTCAAGAAATAAGTAAATATAATAAAAGTAATTGATATATATGAAAATAATATAAGCCGTATCATATTGAGCGATACCGTAACCAGAAGTCGTTGAGATATGTCACATGATATCGTTGAGACATGACTTACGTTGGAACGTAGTTCTCCCGGAGTGTTAAGGACCACAATGGAAATAAGAGTTTATTTTAACTCTTTTTTGTGTAATCCTTAACATATAATGTTGATTGACATGGCTATATTAATTCATACATGTTTGTTTATTGTTTGATTGTATGTTTTAATTATAAGTCGCCATGTAAATTGTACATTTTATGTTGAAATAAATCTATCTATCTATCTAGCTCCATATTTTCTTCTTTTTTTGTAGTTGACAACATCATTTTTGACGCTTTCTTATTTATGTATGAAGACTGATTTAAAAAAAATATATCACCGAATTTCCTTTTTTTTTTCTTTGTAGGTCCCAGCAATGTTAGAAAAAGCAGTTTTGTATTTCAACTGTTGAAAAATGCCGACGTTGCTTTTACAAAACCGATAAAATCCATCTATTACTGCTACAGTGTAGATCAACCTCTCTACGCCGAAATAAAACGAGTCCCTCCCGGCATTACCTTTTACGAAGGACTTCCCACAAAAGCTGAACTGGAAACTTGGCACATGAATGAGCTGAGAGAAAAAATCTTAGTCATTGATGATCTAATGAGCGAAAGCACCAAAAACAAAGATAAGGTTGCCATCTATTGCAAATTGGCCCACCATTACAAATACTTCCGCTGTCTTATTTGTCAAAACGCATTTTGTCCTGGACGCGAATTCCGCACCATCAGTTTAAACACACATTATTTCTTTTTGTTTAAAAGCAGCCGAGATGAATTACAAATACAGACCTTAGGACGTCAAATCTTCCCTGGTCGAGTCAAGTTTTTCATCGATGCGTACAAGAAGGCTTGTCTGAGAAATATAGATACCTCCTGGTGGATCTATCTCCTGATTCAGACCCTAAATATAAACTTCGCACAGATGTATTACCCGGTCAGATAATAATCAACCTGAAAGGCAGCATGAATCCGTTAATTAAGAAAGAGAATGGATTTTTATTGTTGCTTCTCCATACATCTGACAAATAGAAGAAGGTTTTAATACAATGCATTGAGAAGTTGCAGTTAAGCGCTAGTGTGCAGATTGTGTATAATATCCTACATGGTATTCGTCCGCTGACAGAAGAAAACAAAAAGCAGATAACGAAATGAAAAGTTATCATTCGACAGTTTGTGAGCAAAGGACTTTCATTGAAAAGGAGAAAAGAACTGACTCTGAAATACTTTAAATATATCTTACCCTTCATTGCTGCAATTAAAAGCGAACTTTCAGAAAAAAATGGCGCGTGAACTTGTGCTCGTTCCTAAAAGTAAATACGAACATTTGCTTAAGCTTACGCAAGAATCTAAACCAAATGAACAAATTGGCGGGCAAAGACAGAATAGAGACTTGTCGACCCCTAATCTTGGCTTGGAAAACTTCGATTCCACAGAGAAGCAACCGAGCAACAGCAAAGATGAAAATGAGCAAAGTAAGAAGGAAAACCCGAGACTCTATGTAGGTAAACCGCTCTCAAACATGCCTTTCGACAGAATAAAGTTATCACATTTTAAAGGTAAACAGAAAAAGATCGCCATAACAAAATTTGATGGAAATAAGTTATCGAGTGGTAAGAAAGGCACTAGATCAGTATGGATTAACTACAACATATAAAGAGGTAGGTGTATAGGCTTAAAAGACCAAAAATCCACATATTGGTGAACAGCTGGACATAGATCTTCTGTCAATGTCTAACCTAGCTGAGGAAAATGATGGCGTTCGGTTCCTGCTTTGCGCAATTGATATACTGTCTAGAAAACTGTGGGTGAGACCGCTAAAAAACAAGACGGCTAAGGTGGTTTTGAGCGCTATGAAAGACATTTTCAAGGAGATTTCTCCAACGAAAATTCAGAAAGTTCACGCTGATAAAGGGAGCGAGATTTCCAACCGATGGTTTAAGAATTATATGACAGATATAAAAATCTACTTTTTTACCACAAATAATCCACCGAAAAGTAATTTTGTGGAGAGAGTTCAGAGAACTCCGAAAGAAAAATTGTACCGAATGATGCGTCACAACAGAACCTACCGATATATCGATGATCTAGAAAACGCGGTTGCGAGTTACAATGCAACTCCGCACCGCGGTTTAAGTGGTTTAGCCCCAAATGATGTTGACAAAGAGGACGAGGCCGACGTTTGGGCGCGGATGTACTTGAAAAAGTCTAAAACAAGAACTGTCAAACCTACTTTTCACTTTAAAGTCGGAGATTTTGTACGCATTAAGTTCACGAAACAACCGTTTCAATGCGCTTATCAAGAACAATACACCACTGAAGTATTTAAAGTGACGGAACTAATTCTGAAGCAAGGTATTTCAATGTATAAGCTGAAGGATTTAAAAGGTGACAGTATTAAAGGTTTGTTTTACACTCAGTATGGCGAACTTCAAAAGGTGAACAAAGATGTACAGCTTATGGTTTATCAAGCGTATTTTAAAAAAGCGAAAAAGAAACAGGAAACTTCAGTATTTCGTGGAATGGCAGGGGTTCCTTAAAACATTTAATAGTTGGGTGGATGCAGACGATGTCGAAGACACAGGAAAGCATGCCATAAACACTGGGGATAGGAATTTTATGTTGTCATGGAGCGACCGCGAGTGTTTCGAGAACTGAACATTTTGATTTCCTTAAGAAATGCTCATTTAAATTGTCAAATTACCGCGGAGCAGATAGATGCCATTGCAGAAATTATGAAGAGGTTAACAGCTCGATCTATTATCATTTACCAACCTGATGTTCATATCTTTGAAGACCAAAGACTCACTATGAGAACTATAGCTTCCAGGCAAGTAAACAGACGAAGGAAAAAGAACATGTTACTTAGAAATCATGCACTGTTAGCTACAGTTCTACGATCTCAGTACATTTATCAAACAATAGCTGCTGAAATAAGCGACACGATATACTTGGGAGACGAATAAAGATTAATTGTCAAAATTAAATAGCTAAATAAAAACAGATAACATCAAAGACGTTTTGGAAAGCGCTCCATGAACACCATGGATAGATTTTTGTATATCAAAAGCGATGAAAGTGCTGCCTACTTTTCGGATAACCAAGTGTTTCGATATAAAGTTCATTTGAATTTTCCGTTGACTCTGAATGGTAAATGGACAGTCACACTCACAGAGTTTTATGCTATATTCGATTCCAAGCTTAGAACTAAAACCATTGATGTTCTTTACATTTACACAGACCTTTGCAAAGAAAGTATTGTGCACGGCGCGGAAAACCGCTCTTGAGACGATTGGATAAGAACAAAAAGAACGGTTGGGATTACATGTTTAATACACCTTACTATCTACCCGTCAGAAGGAAAGAGCTGAGAGAATTTCAGATCTATATAAAATTGGGAGATGATACTTTCCCGTCAAATTTGAAATCGCCGTTGTACCTAACACTTCACTTAAAGCAGTATCCGTTTTATTAAAGGAAGAATGAAATTGTATGTTCCAAATCCACAAAAAGGGGTAGACTTTTTTGATAGCGTGAGCAGCGGTAGAACGACACTGAACCAAACCGGAGCTGGTAGACGTTTATCCATCATCCCTGTAGATGACTCAAAGGCAGCAGATGAGAAGCAGTTTCCGATCAAAGCAGTTCTGCCGGCAGAACAAACGAAAGCGCAAGCAAAATGGGAACTAGAGAGGCAGGATAAGATACCAGCTAGTGTAGTAAATATGCTTCAGTCTTCGAGTGGACTGCGTCGACGCGGGACAAAAAGCAAGAAAACAGATAATCAATCGCATAAAGGAGCTAAACGTTATCGTGGGAACGCTAATAAAAACGCCAAATCAAAGAAGAAAAAATTCTTGTAAGAGACAGATAACGTCACGTGCTAACAAGGTAAAGTATATTTTTGAAATCAACTAAGAATGCCGGTGTTTAATGAAGAGAAATTAAAAGAAGGACTGGTGTCGGAGTTGGCTAAGTTCGATCTTCCAAATACACATACTAGTGTCACGGATATGTATTATGATGAAATTAGACCTCTATCAAAGGTGTCAGATGACAGTCCATTCGGGTTTAAGATAAGTGGGCAAAACTCAATGGACTATCTCGACTTGAGGAATTCGCAGATCTATTTCAGACTAAAAGTAGAAAAGATGCACGGGTCGGCCCTCACCGATGTCAAGCAAGAAAAAGTGGGACCCGCAATCTTGTTTCTGCAAGCGCTGTTCTCAACGACAGAAATGACATTGCAAAACAAAGCCACGATCACTTGTAACTACAACCCGTACAGAGCTTACATTCAGACATTACTGAACTACAGATCAGATGCTGTCACTAGCCAGCTGGATACACAGCTCTTCATCAGGGGCGACGCAGACAGTCCCGGAGTGACAAATCCTAACGGAACCAACAACGGGCTATTTATGAGATCAAATGCAATTGCCTTGTCTAAACGCATCGACTTGCAAGGACCTATCTTTCACGATTTGTTTTCCATTTTGAGATATCTGTTGAATCAGGTGGATGTGTATAGAAGTTTTACCAATTTTTGTTTATTCACTGGAGATGATAGTGATTATCAAGTGAATATTGAAGATATCTACATCCTAGCTCGAAATATTAAAATTAGTTAACCCTGCCGTCATCTACGGTCATTCAAAAATACTGGAGAAGCAAAATGCTCTATATCCCTATGATATGGTTGAAGTGA
>NW_026463763.1:0-66755 GCF_021730395.1 Mercenaria mercenaria
ACACAGTAACAAACATTGAGATCCACAATAATATCAGCAGCTACAAAAGAACGCAATCTCGCAAAATAATAGAGACTTGTCGAGTGTGCTGCTTCAAGTAGTATAAAATATGGACATTTCCTTCGATATTACCTACTTCTAACGCAAACCCCCATTTGAATAATAATTAAATATTGACATCAGATGAAAAGTATTATTCACACGCGATAGGTCGATATCAATAAAGACAGTCGTTATATAGGATACCTGCACTTAACTGGATCCCTGAAAGTATATGTTGTCTTTGACGTTACGTTAATTTATATATATTAATTTTTACTGGTTTATTTCAGAGTTCAAATATAGAATCTCAAAAACGAGCAAAATAGGTAGAGCTACATGGTACGGTATAAGTATAGTCAGTGGATAAGAAATCAGGTTTCCGAATTTTATAATATTCTGCACAAACAATTCCGTGGAACCTCGTAAAAACCACCGCCATTGATTAAAATTCACAATATGTATTCAATGTATAAGCGACGTCATTATCACGCGCCGACTCGGTAAGTATCAAATTAGACAAGTCGTTTAGTAAGATACCTGGGACTTTTACTTGAACGTTAACTGGATAAATAATTTCACCGACGTTATCAAATTGACAAAATTTAACATTATGTATATATATTAAACTTTCGCCAAGGAAATAAACAGCATTACCTGACAAACATGATAAAATGACCCAATGAACGGATCTTCCATGTTTCGCAGTGTAAGGATTTAAAAATAAAACCTACACCTACTTCCACCAATAATTATTCAGAGACAAAAGAACGCTAATTCTCGCAACAAATAATAGAGAGTCATTTGTCTTCAAGATTAATTAAATTTTCGTTTTAGTTTATCACCATTTGGTGTTGTAAAGATGCTATAATTGTCAATTTATAATACGATGCTAAAATTCCAAGTCGACTTACATCGTCGGTTTATCAATACAGTACTAGAATAAATCTCTTCACAGGAGGTAAAATATAATGATAGGCTAGAGATTTGTTTATATGTTTCTGTTTCTGTTTTTTTTTTTATTTTTTGTTTAGCTCGACTTTCAAAAATATGTAAACTATTGGACTCAACCAAGTCCGCGTCGGCGTCCCGATTTGGTTATTAACAAATTTTATATGTATTAAAGCTGGTATGATGTCAGTAACCACTTGTGGGAATGGATTGAAACTCCACACACTTATCAACTGTGCTAAACTGACTTGCACTGCATAGTTTGCATAACATTATTTTGATTTCTTAATAACATTATGCCCCTTTTTCGACCTAGAAATGTTTGGTTAAGGTTTTATATGTAAGCTGGTATCTCAATACCCACTGATTGGAATGGATTAAGCCATCACAGACTTATTTACTGTGATGATCTGGCATGCAGTGCACAGGTTCCATCACTATACTACATGTATTTTTACAAAAGTATGTCCATTTTTCAACTTAGCAGTTTTTGGTTAAGTTTTATTATGTAAACTCGTATCTCAGTACCCACTAATGGAAATGGATTGAAACTTCACACACTTGTTTATTGTGATGATCTGACATGCAGTACATAGGTTCCATAACACTACTTTGCATTTTTACAGAATTATGCCTTTTTTGACGTAGCTGTTTTTTGTATGTAAGCTGATATCTCAGTACATACTAATGGGAAAGGACTGAAACTTTACAAACTTGTCTATTGTTATAAGCTGATATGCACTGTACAGGTTACCATTTTACAAAATTATGCCCCTTTTTCGACTTTTATATTCATTCAATTGACAAGGCTGTTGAAAAGCAGAGCGTTGCTGTCCTCCGACAGCACTTGTTAACATTATGATTGCTTTTACTATATTATGGAAAACACACTGTTATATTTATCCATGTTATAAATTAATGTATTTCAGATACAACATGGCCGCATCTGCAAACAGGGAAAAGGGAAAAAAGAAATTTACAGTGATTTCGGACGGTCCTTGTAAGGAAAAGAAATGCTTTTGTCAGTCTTGTGACCAGGATGGACCTCGACTGCCAGCTTATGGGTTTTGTAGAGACTGTAAAAGATTTGTGGTGTGAATCATGTTTCACGTTCCACTCAGGAGCAATAGTGTGTGGAAAAAATAAACTATTTCAAGAAGAATACATGCCCCCAACTGAAGGTTTGTCCTCCCTTTCAATTCATTCCGGCCAGGCTATTGATTTGACAACAATGGGTGAAAGTGTTGTGGGTTTCAGAGATCCGTCACCTCAATGTAAAATATGTGTAGCATCATCACAAGATAAAAATATCTGTTGGATTACTGGAATGGTAACTATTTCACCCGATCGTATTGTCATCACTGACTACAATAACAGATCTATAAAAATGGCAAACACAAGCAACGATTTTCTCACAGATCAGATAAGGTTAAATGGCAAACCTTGGGGTGTCACAGCAGTTACCAATGAAGAACTTGCCGTCACTCTTCCGTATAAAGGAAAAATACAATTGGTTTCGACCTCCTCAAAAAAGCTATGGAAGAAACGTACCCTGAGGGTCAGTACACAATACTGGGGTATATGCTGCTGCAAAGGGCAACTAGTTGTGTCATTAATTTCTCCCCCTGAGCTTCATATAATAAATATGAGAGGCAATATACTTAGAACAATTGGTAAAAGCTGGTGTGGAGAAAATATATTTAGTCGTCCACAATTTATCAATGCAAAAGGTTCTTCAATCTACGTTTCTGATCGAGATAACAAAGCTCTTTTTGTATTAAATTATCAAGGTCAGGTTGTAAGTAGATATGGAACCGTTGGAGGTCCGAGAAGTCTTACGCTGTCAGAAGATGGGTCTGTTTTTGTTACTGTATCCAATGAAGACGAAAACGAAACAAAGAAAGTTGTTGAGATAACAGGCGATGGTACAGAAAGAAAGTTTATGCTGAAGCGTCTGAATGATCCTTATGCTGTCTGTTTGTGTGACGAAGATAATGAACTATACGTTAGTAGATATTCTGAAAGAGAAACACATGCCAATTTTCTGTGGGTATTTAAGATGTGACGAGGAGTATGGATACTTATTGCATGTAATCTCTCATAATATCAATTCACATCGGGAATACATCGAGTACTTGTGAAGCATTTGGTAGTATTGGTTTGATATCCAAATTTTCAGTTAAATTTCTGAGTGATTTTGCATGTGACCATAGACTGTATGCAATACCGGTATATATTGCTGCACATCACAAAATTTACATGGTCATTTCTCAAAATATATATATACAAGTTTGTATTACTTCCTTGTAACATAATTATTGACAAACATAAAAGTGTTTAATTTTGTACATACATTGTAATCAATCCAGAGGTCCGGGATTTGAATCACGGCCTTGGCAATGAAAATTTCTGAAGTGTTCTTGAGTGTCTCCCGCTTAACTGAGAGGCCAGTGCTGGTTCATCCTAGGACAGACGGCTTCGCATGTATCTGTGGTATTTACCGGACATGTTAAAGAACCAGACTGTCTTTTCTCAAAGAGTTAGGCTAAGTTCGCCCGACAGGACGGTATCAAAAAGGATTCCTCTCTCTCTCAGTGTTCTGAGGGCTTATCTCACTCTGTCCCTCTTGTCAGATCGCATTGTGTCTATACTAGTAGCGGATTAATTAATTTGGCGCCCTGAGTGGCTGCCTTTGCGCTATGTAAACCTATTTGAACATGTTTATCATGAAAAGGGTGCCATATATATCTGGTATGATATATAAACAATAATGTAAAACAAGCGATGTAACCTGTCTCCGCATCGTTACATTACCCTACCATTATGCCGATTCTTGTAAAACAAACGCCGAAAAAAATATATACAGTTAAATCGTTAATTGACATTACATATTAACGTTGTGCGAAATTTCATGTATTGATACAAAGCTTAAAATGGGTAATGTTGATACAATGTAGCTGTTTTAACATGGATGTATTGCCTTCCTGGTGGTGACAAATGACGACAAAATAGGCTTAAGTCATCGCCTCTGTCTGTGTTATATTGTGAGGTACGTGTGGGGTGCCTATGACCTGATTTTAAGCGGAAATTAATATTGTGTAATTCGTTCCATTCTTTATGTGAAAACACTCAGTAGCAAATAGTAGGTTTTGTAATCAAAATGACAGGCAAAGGTTTCACTAATACTTAAGTCTTAGTAGTTTACTAAACACTTCGACTGTTAGGTATCGGAGAAAGAATACACAGAAAATATGCAGAAGTTATTGAAATTATACAGGGCAAACTGACATAAGAAACGTCGTGTTATTTCAACAAGTCAACGTTTCAAATTGCTTCTACGGAGACATCTTTATCATCTATTTCATCAATCGGGGACCTGCTAATCAGTAAGTTAGAACAATATGAGTAAGGCTTGCATTGACCGGAATGTAATCTTAATTTTCAAGATTTGTGTAAAGCAAAGCATTCCGAATTTCATCCTGGTATTGTGTATTTCTTTTCCGTTCAGATATAAGAGTTAAACATTTGTTAATGGAACGCCGGAACAATTACAAAAACTATGAAGAAGTCTATACAAACGACCAAAGGGCATCATAAGAAAGACTCGATTGTTGCATCGAAATAAAAAAATATCAAATTTATGAATAATTATCCATTGTTTCAGTATTCTTAATAATCTGAACATTTTTTACCATTATGTTAATATAGTAAAGTGTATGCACCTTGCATCATTGCATGTTTTCAAACTATCTTCCTTTCAATTCTGAAGACTCTCGATCACAGCAGCAGTCCATTTCCCGGTTCTTGAATTCAGAGTCAAAATATTTTCTTGCCCGTTGTGATCAAAGAGTCAATTCAATTTTGATTTGTTAAAGTTCCGCGTGCGCCGCGTACCAGGGGTTATGAACATTCCATTACCTCATACGAACAGACAGATAAACCTATCGTTCTGTCTTTTAGAATTTGGACAATCTAAACGTCAACTTCCCAAAGAATTAAAGAGAACAAAAATAAAAACAAACAAGCAAGGTATTCACACAAAAATGACAAACCTGTGATTTGCTTTGTATAACATATGAATATACACAACAGAATTTGAACAGTTAAGAGCTAACAAACTGTTTAATTCTTCTAAACATTTTAGAACGAACATTATGTACATTAAGTAAATAAACCTGTAACGTACAATAACTGATATGCATGTTTGAACAACATTTGAATAGCACAGGATGCATATGTCTTGCTCTAATTTTTTTTGGTTGCATGTTTTGCTTCAAAAGGTTCTTTTTCATATTTCAATAACTATTACAACAGCAATTTTTAAGAGTCGTGTGGCGGCTGTAAAAGTCTCCCCGTACTTGATTCAGTGTTGTATTTTCTTATCCTTTGGGATAATGAATCAATTCAACAAAAATGTAAAAATGTTCCACCGAAGCCGGTGCTATGGGGCGTGAGGGGTGTTGCACATCCCATTACCTCTCATAAACAGACTCAATTAGACCGAGACTGCTGATTTTCTTCTTGGTTGCATTCTTTGCTTCCAAAGGATCTTTTTACAGATTTTATTTGCCATAAGTTATTGATTCACTTAGGTTTTGCAAAATAAGTCGCTTAAATTAGTCTTGAGTATACATGTAAATCATGCTTATGTTATTTAATAAATACAATGCATTATAATTATTATTTTTTGAATGAGCGTCAAATTGTTTAATAAAACGACTGTACGTTTTGTCTTTCAGTATCATCTATCCCTCTAAGTATGATGCATGTTTTACGAGAACGTATGCACATTTGTAACTTTAATTCTGAAAATAACCAAATGTAATCTAAAGCTTAAAGACTCATACCCGCAACTTGTCTTTGTTCTACAATCTATCCTGTCAGCAACTCAGCACCAATACACCAAAACAAAAAATCAATAATGTAACAATGTGGACAGTCAAAACTGAATCCTCAGTTAACGTCAATTTAGCCAAATTCTACCAAACAAATGTCGCGATATATTTTTAGATTGGGCGTCGGGGATGAAAACAACACCCGGGATTTAAATAACGTTAAAGGTAGTAATATGATAGCATTTATCGCACGCACCTACCAAGGTGTGAGTTTTGACAGTAGGTCTAAATATGGAGTTTAATTTTTTAACAATTGAAAACCGTAAACTGTAGAAACTTTTCAGTAAATGACGTCATGTGAATTCGGTTGAAAGTACATGTTATTTGTAAAACGTGCTATGTAAATAATAAAAAGTTGATATTTCAGTAACTGTTTACGAAATAACTTTAGTCCTTCGATTGAATGGCTAATGTATTTTTTTCCGTTGTTTTTTTTTTTTTTTTTTTTTTGTTTTTTTTTTGTTGGTATGAATGACCGCGGGTGCATTAAAGACAAAAGCGTAATGTATTTTTAGTGCAACTTTCTTAAAGTTTAATTGGTTAATCAAGTCATCAATTCACATTTCCAAAAATCTTGCTTTTTTCTCTTTGGCCAAAAAAGACAATATTACGTTATAATAATGATAATTATAATACTTACAATATAAACGAAATAAAAGGAGCAGAAGAATGGAATAAAATAAAAACACAAAATCTGATAGCTAAATTTTACATTCATTAATAGTTCCCCTAAGGCAAATGCGATGTATTCAAAGACAGTTTCTTCTTTATGGTGTTATTTTATTTTCCTTAGCACCAACGAACGTATACAAAATTATATATTCAGAAATAGTAATAAAAACAATTAAGAAATCTGAACACATTCATATGTTGTACTTTTAAACTGGGCATGAGTCCTCGTACGTTCTCGTCAATCATAACTTCAATAAGTTTTAGATTTTTATTTTCGTCAAACTCTACGTCTTTTTCAGATTCGTTTCTTCCTATGATTTATTTTTATCATATATTGTATTATTCAAACAGAACATGATTCTAGTACGTATTTAGCTGCCTCTTCCGTTAATTATACCTTTTCTTTTACTGAAAAAGGTAATCAACATTTTGCTTTGATATGACCAGACTTATTCCAAAGATGGAAGTCACATGGGAATTTACAATAATTGAAACTTTGACGGTTAGTGCTAATGACAGATGAACGAAATGACGTGTTATGCTATGGCCTTAAGTACCAAGGCATCTGTCATGTGGTGGCCTTTTTTTAACATTTCATTGTGTTGAAGAGCTCATTTGTTACCACAGGCTTTATACCAGTCACGTATGGGACGGCAAGTCAGATTGATAGTTTTCTAATATGCAATCATATGAAAACACATTTATGTTTTTTTTGCAGCTGTGTAAAACGTAGGTTTTTTAACTTTTGTTGTAAGGTATTCTTACACATGTGGCTGAAACAATATTGCATGGTAGTTTTAGTGCCGACAAAAAGACTTCATTTGTGCTACAGTGTACGACACGATTACTGAAGACCTACAAAATCTTGTACATGATACTTTAAACTATCTTGTATCAATAATTGTGAGCATGTTGGCATTATGTAACATTAAATATCAAATTAAAGATAAAGTCTATAAGATCAACAGTTTCCTTGCAATAGGCCGGAATGTTATCTTAAAATTTCCAGTCCTGACAAAAAATGGGTAGAAACTTTCATACATGATTTGCACCAACAGTATAATATTTTTTGTAATCATCAGAAACATGATAGAACTATTATCATATTTTTTGAAGAGAAGAAACATGATCATTTATAGCACTTGTTTTGTTTATTTTGTGAATTTTAAACTACAAGCGAAATATTTATACTTTGTATGTAGAGGTAGATCTACATAAACATTCATAGGCAGTTCCATTGACGATGACAATGAACATATCTTACTTGTTCCTCTTTATGTTATGTTTTAGAATTATATTTGAGGCAGCGGACCTATTTGCTTCGAATGTGGAGTTTGATAGAGGCTGAAAAGTTGAAATTTATTAACAGATAATTATCATGTTACAAATACTGTCAGTATGCACAATAAGGTGATGAATTATTAAGTTTTGAATTTCTTTCAATTTCTCTTCCAAGTGGACAGTTTCAATGTTTTAATTGCAGTTTCACCCCAGTTATTTTGGTTGGTAGATTCTACTTACACTTGTACGCCGATAACATAATGGTAGTAAATATGTTGCAAAAGTTAAATACAATAAAAAATGTTAATGTTAAACTTCTAAAAAATATTAAAGGCTTTTTCTTCTACCACTAGATGCGTTTAGACTCGTGTATAAATTATTTTGTCCAAGCACGAACAAGAAATGATCATGAGAACGTAACTTTGATATTAATTATTTTAATGAACTACAAGGACTTAAGACTAAAACAGGAAAATACACAATTTTACAAACACTAATAATGTACATTATAAGATCCTTGAACATTGAACTCTTTAATGCAAATAAGTAAGAAACTACGACCTTTTAACCATCTTCAGACACTCCTGCTTTATAGCAATTATAATAGACAAAATATTCATTAAGCACAAAGATTAATGCAAAGAAGACAAATTAAATACTTTTCAGATCACACTGAGTGATTCTGAAAATAACAATATTAATGCAACCAGGGAGTCTTTGGATAAAAGAAAAGATAATATATTCCATCTGAAGTAAAGAAGTTGAAATGGAATTTCGTTTTTAGAATATGATGTGACTGACGTCAAATGTAACCGGTCAATCTCTAATAGCAAAATATAGAAACAACAACAACATGTACAACAACAGCAGCAGCAAGTTATGTTTAGATCGAAAGCGGAGTCTGACACTGGATTTTCTGCGTTCATACGTATCAAAAATCATTATTTTATTCGGTTTATCTGAGAAAGTAAGTACTCTTATTCATGTGGTTTTTTATTGCATTACAAAATGAGGAAATATTCATAACGGCGATTAATGATGATAATGACGACAAGATTATATTTTACCTCGGACAGAAAGGTATAATAATCCTATAGATCTTATTGTATTTATACAGAACAATGAAAAAAGTATATATTGGTATAAAGTATAGCCTATTTATAATACTGATAATTTTCAAATTCTGATTTCAGAAAAAATAACTTTGTCATAAAGATCAGCTAGCAGTTGACCAAACCACTCATATCAACGAACTTGTGTTGAGTTTCGTAGGTAAGACACATACTTTTTAGTTTGTTCATCAGGTCTTGGCCACAGTTTTTACACTATGGAATCATGGTTCTAAGAAAGAAGAGCTGTTGTTTGATAACATAGGAATTCCGAGGCGTAATTAAGTTTGTAAGAACATTTAATGCGATTTATAAAATGCATATTGTGATATATTAATATTACTTATAAACATAATTATGATCATTACCATATAAAAATACGAAATGTTTGCAAGTGTGTGCTTTTCCAATATAGTGGTAGCGTAAAATTAAGAAAAGTGAATAAATCAGAAAGCTGTAAGATATAAAGTTCATTTCCTATTTCATTATCGCGGGTTTTCTATAAACTTAAAGCCGATGGCTTCCCACCTAAATAATTAAAAGATGTATAAATGTTTGTACCTAAACATTTAGTTTTGTTCTGGTTTTATTTCTAATTCAACGATGCTTTTGTTTTCATTTTGTTTTCTTATTATAAAATACATTATGAAATTCTAAAACTGTCTTTGTTCTATAATTTAATTACTATCAATTATAAGACTTCGTAAGAGGGTAGTGGCATTTCCTATACTTTAATTTTCCGAGAGCAGACATATCAAAGGTACATGTATATAATTGCAGAACTTACATTGATATTGCATGTGAATACATCACTGAATTATCAGCAAAGATGTCTACCAAATACTATTCTATACGATGAGAATATATTTTTGTACAATTCACTTACACATGCAGGGTAAGCGACGAACACATTGTTTCTGATTTCCTGTTTTCGTCCAACACCTTTTTATTGAAGTACTTACTATGAATATGATTCTTTTAACTTTTATAAGTATTCGAAAATATCGTCGTTACGTGTGTATAATCTACTCTCCTGTGTATGTGCATTGTGATTACTATTTTTAGATATTTGATATTAAATCTTATTATTGCATCTAAATTTCTTGTACTCACCATTGGTTAAATAACAGTCGCAATATCTATGATAAAAGGTGTTATTAGCTCGAAAGCGGAGCAAAAACACATATTGATCTCAGTCTATGAAATCATTATAATTATTGTGACGTCATAACTGAGTGATGCCGTTGTTTGTGTTGATGGTTAAAAAATTGTGTCACTATATGTTCGGTCGATATAAGGATTTATCAACCATGGAAAAGGAATATCAAACTCGAGCTTCGACCCAGTAGATACCACGTTTTCTAGGTCTTATTATAAATTATGCTCTCGATCTAAGCAAACCGTAATAATTTTCTAACAAGATCTGCACCATTGCCTATATAAACATACCGATAAACACATTGTATATTCTATGTATGATATTATTCTACAAAACTGCGTTTAATATTTCGATAAATGTAACACATAGTATTATGTCATATTAATAAATTTCATTTTTTACTTAATTGGCATAACACAAATAGAACAATTTGTTAACATTTTACGATTACAGGTAATAAATATGCAGTCATAAAATAAATATCAGATCATCAAAATATTGCTAACAATGTTCAATTTAACCGCAGATCAATTTTTGAATGTAAAATGCGAAATACCGTGATGATTTTGAAAAGATGAATTAAAAATGTTCATTTGCGAATGACAAGTATTTGTTACTAGAGTTTAGGTATTTCGTATTTCTTTTTCTTCTAATATCGCAAATACTCTACAGCATTCAAGAACATGAATATCCAAAAAAAAAAAAAAAAAAAAAAAAAAAATGAATACCGTAAATGCGGATAGCTTTAAGTGAGGTGAACTTAACTGAATGAATGGATTTACTTTTTTCTATTTTTATTTATTTCAAGCTTTGGGCAAAACAATGGTGTTATTGTACATTTAACGAATCGTTATGCCTAGTTCACATTTTTCCTGCGATGCGTCTGCTGAGCCTCTAGGCTTCCCGTATCCTCCCTTCCGTGCGGCCTCCTTGTGGAGGCAGGTGGCGACACTACGGTTTTGGTAGGGATTCACCGGCTCCACAGCCTCTACGATTTTGTTTAGCGAAAATTTATATTATCTGAAAAAAAACGTAATCCTATAGCCCTTAGACCGGTCGCAGGCGGCATTGCACAATTCCCGCCCGGGCATAGTTAGGGGGCTGCGCGCTGATTTTGCAGCCAAAGCACAATCTTCCACGAACAGTGTAGACTCGTGTGACCTTCCCGCGGCCCTTGCACAGCTGGCGCAAGGTTGAAATGTCTGTATGGCACTAAGGTTACCTACTCGTGTGTCAAGCTTCAGAAATCTGTTTCAGACAAAGTTTAAGTTAGAAGTGCTGCTTTTAAAGATATCTATGTGTATACTTTGCTGTTAAAGTTTACCCACTCCAAGAATCATTTACATTTAAAATAATTTATATACCTTATATGTAAAAATGTCATTTATATACGCAATAATGCAGTGCCTAGTTTTTCCATACTTGATTTTGTATTAGTACTAACTTTTTCTGGCAGTAACAGCAAAAACCTTTTGTAAAGAACGAATTATTTCAGGACATTTCTTTTTTTTTTCTATCATATCGTCATAGACAACATACGCATCGTCCGGCGATCAAACTAACGACCCTGCGATCCATACATAAGTGATCTCTCTACTGAGCTAAGAGGGTGTGCTGCAGAACAGGAACAGAACAGAACAGAACAGAAAATGTATTTAGATTTAAGCATTACAGCTTATCATCTGTCTCCATAACAGGAATAATGTAGTCATATGGTTGGCTTTCAAAATAATGAATTCTTGTTTTCTTTTCTTTCACCTTACTTTAAATTCAGCTCAGTTTTAGAAAGTGCTTTTGAACAATTTATACTCAACTCATTCAATCCGTTAATCTGTAGAATCATAACCTGTCAGTTATGTATCAGAATGCTTCTGTAGTGGTTTCTGGTTATGTATCAGAATGCTTCTGTAGTGGTTTCTGGTTATGTAACAGAATGCTTCTGTAGTGGTTTCTGGTTATGTATCAGAATGCTTCTGTAGTGGTTTCTGGTTATGTATCAGAATGCTTCTGTAGTGGTTTCTGGTTATGTAACAGAATGCTTCTGTAGTGGTTTCTGGTTATGTATCAGAATGCTTCTGTAGTGGTTTCTGGTTATGTATCAGAATGCTTCTGTAGCGGTTTCTGGTTATGTATCAGAATGCTTCTGTAGCGGTTTCTGGTTATGTATCAGAATGCTTCTGTAGCGGTTTCTGGTTATGTATCAGAATGCTTCTGTAGTGGTTTCTGGTTATGATGGATCTAGTATAATACATTGACGCAGATATTTTCCAGGTAAGAATCGTATTTTGCCTTTGAAAATACAAGAATATAGCTTAATTTGTTCCATGTGCACCCATAAAAGTGTGACATTTTACATAAAGGCTTCATTTCAACAGTGCGTTTTTTTTCTTTCTTTCCAAGATTTATGATTATAACTTTTGTTCAATGATTTTCATTAACCTTTTAAGATAGAACGACCAATCATGTGCACTTCTCTCCCACTTTAACTTGTTGGAAGTTTTAATAACATCTGAATAGGTATGATCCTAATTATCTAATCGGCCGTACGATTTTACTGATGACCTTAATACACACAAAGGGTCCCTTATAAAATAAATTTAAAAAGTAAAATGTCTTGTGCATGGAATAAGATGCCGTGACCTCGAGATAATATGTCATGCGCACGACATCTTATCTCGAGCGAACGATATATTATCTCGAGGTCACGGCAGGTAATTTAATCTCATAAAAATAAATGCATGTCCTAAACATACCATCGTAGGTCAGCTTAATTTATCCTGTTTAATTGAATCAATTTACTAATAGTCAGTTTTGATTTGAAAATTCGCAAAGTTGTTAGGTTGCAATACACATCAAATTTCAATTTTGCAATGTAATCCAGTTGGCGTGTACATTATTTTAGCCTATAGATGGAATGATTTGTCCGAGCGTAAATGTAGTTCCACAGTTGCCAGATTGTAAAATGCAGATATTTTCCAGGTTAGAATCGAAATCGTATTTTGCCATTGAAAATACAGGCTGACCTCGGGATGCCAGTAGTACACTAGCATGTTAAACGCATACGTGTTTCAAAAGCATTAACTATAAATATATACGGGAGAAAGTCTCTAAGAAGACTTCAAGTACTTTATTAATATGCTAAACCAATATTAAAAAAATACACTTATTATAAACTTATTAACGAATTTAATATTACATTGGAATGAATTCTGGATCGAATCGGATGTAATCGAATCAGAATCAAGTAAAAGTACGAAATCATATCTCAGATAATAGTGAAATAGAAAGATAGTGTTGAAATACAAAGCCTGAACATAAATATTTTTATTTAAAGAACTGTCACTACTGAGTTCGAAAAAACAACAAATATACGAGTACATGAGTATAATACAATATTCGAATAATAGTATCATCATGATCATAGGGACGTAGCTTAATTTCTTTTGATTGAGGAAGAATTTGGTAGACATTTTCACAGTAACACAGTATTATACTGTGGTTAAGTAATCTCCATAAAGTGTTTCTGTATATCTGTTTTATATCAACGAGTTCATCATCAGTTATGGACAATTGTCGTCACATGAACAAGAGAGTAAGACGTATTATCCTTAGCCAATCATCAGGGAGAATATGCGCATCGTTTTCAGTTGGGCTGATTTAGTTCAAAGTTTTATCAAAATTTGCCAACTCGGTTATGTTGTAATTGAAATGTATATGTATTTCAGTGGTACAGCTCTGAAGTGTGCTGCCACCATATAAGAAGTGTTGAAGTACAAAACCAAGACAAAATAGTTGCATTCGAAGGATAAAGCTTCGGCATAGACAATAAGGATCTTACACGAGCAACCCCCCATGAGATCGAAGACGGCTGTTTTCACTTTTAGGCTTTTGTATCAATTTTAAAGTATGTAAGTATAAAAACTGCCTGAAATTGATTTTTCTTTTCGATAGGATTATCACGCTGGATTTAAAACACATTTAGACGATCTGCTAAGAAATGAGAAAAATGTTTTCTATTTTGATTTGTCATAAATAAATTAATTGTGTTACAAAAACATAGTTACTTTGCATAATTTTAGAAAAGCGCATACCTTTTGAGCGTAAAAATTGGGATATCAAAAGGTCCGTTTGTGGCACAGACAACAGTGATAAAGGTTACACTCTACCAATTCAAGTCCTTATTTATTTCATATTAATAACAAAACATTCAGACCTCATTTTCAGCACTTTAGAGCATTTCAATGATATGAAAACCATATATGGTCATTTAGTATAACATGTCTTCTTATCAAAAATAGAAAAATATTGACATGTTATGTTGAATATAAGAAAAATAATCTGTTCTGAGAAACATCACCCTCTAAAAATGCCCCCATGAAAACAGCCGTTTAGCAGTTACGCGTAGGTAGACATTTTTCGCAAAGAATAAAACTTATTCCAAGAAATTTACAATGAAAATGGTCTAGATCTATTCTCAATACTATAAGCAATAAACATAAGCCAAAAATTTAACTGTCACCTCCTCATGTCACTCATTATACCAGATTTCATCCATAGCATGGATCTACATTTTGGACTACTTCACATGTAACACTGAGTAGTCACTTCCGGTTTGGTGTAATCCGTCCTAAATTATAAAAAGACTAAACAACTTCTTCCTTCTTTGCCAGAATCAACAACACTTTGTATTGTATCAAATATAAAAAATAGATAACGAATGTAAAAAGAAAACATATTTCTAGAATGAAGCTCTTTATACCGTTAAAAGTCCAGGCAAAGCTATATTCATGATTAGTAGATACAAAAAATACATTAAAAAAGTGAAACATATACATGCCGAGGACAAAACGAAAACATGAAAGAACATGAGTGGAATTCGCTTTCGAATGATCAACAATAGAAAAGACACATAAGTTTCGCAAAAAGTGTAAAACTATGCCTATTCCCCCAACTATATTCCACTATTTTCTTACATTAGAGGCAAATAAAGGTAATCCTGCCAAATGAATTTTTACCACATTAAATGTATTGGGTACATATGGCGCATTGTTTAAAACACACCAATGCCCTTGCATGCTGAAAAGAGAAAGCCTAACAAATCATATAAGGAAGACGCTATTCTCAAAGCCTTAGCAGAAGATAAAGCAAAAAAAAAAAAGAAATACAAAGAAACACAACAACCAACATTCTTGATATAATGAAATAGGACAAAAGACAAATCAAAACCAATTGAGTATCATTTATCGTACTGTCTTCAACCTGAAAATTATGGGTTAAACCTCTTTGGTTTACCTACATCCAATAATTTTGCCAAATACAATAAAAATCTGCTATGATCCAGGAACGTGAGGAGTTGGTAAATATTATTCTCATAATACTAGTGTAATGATAGACTTTATTGCAAAAGCGTCTTTGACTTAAAAAGTTAATATGAACTACCACGTTAAACACTACTATAGTTCGGTAGTTTATATCGGTAGCGCTGCCAAAAGAACATATAATAACTTTAACACGTTTAACGAATTTTTAATACGACATTGTCCTCTTGTAAATCATATTAAATAAGAAATGAAAAAAGTTTCAGCACGTTATATGTTTCATCTCTCCTATGTTTTCTGGGAAATTTATGTAGACTGAATTAAAATAGGAATAAATCGTATATGGAAGCATTATTTTATTTGCTTTACTGAGATATACATTGTGCTTTCCCCCAAATTGACAGTACGATGTTAGCAGGCTATCTGAGTTAGTTTATTTTGTTGACAAGATTCATATTTTCAAATACAATTAACAAGGCGTTGTACATATTTAGGTCTTTCGAACGTCACTGCTCATGTTAGTGGGCCGGTGGTCAAGTGGTAAAACGTTTGACTGTCAATCCAGAGGTCAGGGGTTTGAATCCCGGTCCTGGCACTGAAAATTTCTGAGACGCTCTTGAGTGTCTCCCACCTAACTAGAGGCCTGTACTGGTTCATCCCAGGAAAGGCGGCTTAGCGTATATCGGTGCTATACACCGGGCACGTTAAAGAACCAGGCTGTCTATCCGAAAAGAGCTAGGCTAAGTTAAGTACACGTCTGTATCTGAAAAGTTCTCTCTGTCTGTTCAGGAGGCTTTATCTCACTCTGTCCCTCTGGTCAGATCGCTCTGTGTCTGTACTAGTAGAGGATGGTTTCGCCCCCTGTGTGACTGCAGTTGCTATTTATAAAACACCTTTGAACGTGTTTATCATGAAAAGTGTGCTATATAAATCTGGTATAATAATATTAATATTGTTTGCAACAACAGTTTGGACAAAGCGTTGTTGGCCAAAGCCTTGTTTTTCTAATGTTGCTCATAAAACTACAGACAAAAGTGGGCACGGTTACCATAGTTATGAACTTCTTAATTTAAATAGCTTTGTTTTTAAGATAACAACTTGTCTTGTAATCCGCAATATTGTCTGCTATTTATTTCTAAAAACATTACTCTACATACTTTTATCTTTCAGATCGTCATGAGTATTTCAAACATTCTTGTGTATTTCTTGAAGTTATGAAATGTTTTTGGTTTAAGTATGAGGTTTTTAATATTTTAGAATAGAATAAATATGGAATGTTTATGAACGTTGATCTGTCATAGTTTACAAAATATTTCGATTTTTTATTGAAATATAACATGTCCACTTTAGATCGAATTATAGAGTATCAAATATATTTAAACATTTTTCAAATATTTCTACCATTACTGTTAGCAGTTGGCACAGCTGGCAATTTCACATCTATCATTGTGTTGATGAAACCACATAATCGAAGTACGTCAGCTGCACGATTCTTGACTGCTCTTGCTGTCTCTGATTTGCTAACACTTTGGGTAGGTGTGCCAAACCAGTGGCTGTTCGTTGTATTTGACTTCAGCCTAAGGGATGCGTCAGATGTTTCATGTAAATCATATATGTTCTTGAGTCTAGTGTTAAGTCAGATGTCAGTATGGTTTATTGTAGCCGTTATTGTACAAAGATTTTTTTTGCGTCATGTTACCGCTCAGAGCCAAATTCATTTTTTCTTTACGAAACACAAACATTTCAATCATATCCATAATAGTAGTGATAATTCTAGCAAACATACATTTGCCTTTCGACATGGAAATCTCAGAAGAGAGTACATGTGGTCGCAGTGATGTAATCTACAGTATTTTAGCTGAACGAATCTTGCTCATTCTGCAAGCTGTTGTTCTCGGTTTTATTCCTATCGTCACCGTGTTGGTAATAAATGTGTGCACAGTGGTTAAAATGGTTATAAGAAAACGTATGTTTGAACGAAAAGTTTTTAACAATACATCAAACTCCAAATTATCGTCCGTAAATAAGATAACTTCACGACTAATATATCATTTCTTGTTTGTATTGCACCGAAAGCGACGTTTTTTGTTATGTATGGTGGCAAGCAACTGAAACATGGTGAAGACCATCACGATGATGTTATTTTACTGCTTTGGTCTGTGTCACTCACTGTTTATCTCAAAAATAACGCAATAAATTTCGTTTTCTATTTTCTCAGTGGGTCGAAATTTAGAAAAGAGGTAAACGATTTGTGTTGCTTCGCACAGAGGTGTTAAGCTTTTTCCTGGATTTCACACAGATGTGTTATTAATAAGCCTTTTCCTGGATTTCACACAAAGGTGTTAAACTTTTTCCTGGTTTTCACAAAGAAGTGTTAAGCTTTTTCCTGGATTTCACACAAAGGTGTTAATATATTTGCTGCATTTCAACAGATATAATACAGAGTTGTCAGCTAATGTATGAAACGTTACAAGATTTTATGTATCTAAATTGAAGAAGGAGAAGGACAAATCTTAAATTTCATCATCCTACGACCAACTGTTTGAGAGTAGTTTGCTGCACGGAACATACAAGCAATCTGTTTCTAAACTCCACATGCAACCATGGCCGTCACTTGTTTATACGTGTCGAGTCTTCTTTCAAGAATTGCTTATGTTGTGTTTGAAGTTTTTATGACCGCCGATAAAATCAGGAGGGGTATTGAAATGGCGTTGTCCGACCCTGCGTCCGTCCGCAGCCATTTCTCAGTATCTAGCAGGTAGAATTTCATAAAACTTCAGATAAACATGAACCAACATACTGCAACGATGCCCGTCAAGTTTCTTTTGGATTGGTCAATTTCTCTTAGAGTTATTGCCCTTGATTGAATGAAATATCCACGTCTGCAGCCCGTCAATTTTCCTTACAGATATTGCCCTTAATTTAATGAAAATTCTACGTCCGTAGCCATGTATCAGTAACTAGCCAGTAGCATTTCATTAAACTTCTTTCATTCTTTTCCATGAACATTTATTACAACCATGTGAAGTTGTGTACCCGCACCTGGTACCCACCATGCCTTGGTCACATCCTCTTCCAACAGCCTCTCTCCACCCCTCCCCCCCACCCCCAACCCAGAAAAAATAATGTTTTTCTTTCCTTTCTTTTTAAAATTTTCTTCAAACTCTACGCATCTACATATATAACAAGAAATATCTTTAAAAATGATGGTCGGCGAATTGTAATAAGGAAAGAAGTTTATGAATTTTTCAAGCAAAACATACAATTGTAATTATTTCAATATTTCTGTTTCATAAACAAAGTTTGACCGTAGTCATGTCACATAGATAAACTGTATGCAGCGTACCTTCATTTCAACCTAATGAGATTCAGTCATTACATGTATTTAGCTGAAGGATTTGTCACTAAACCTATAACAGGTAAGAATCGAAATCTATTATTCTTTCATTTTTTTTTTCTTTTTTGCAAGTGAATAGTTTTCGAAATCTGTAACTGAGGTGTTTAGTTATAATCGATATATCGTCTTCTTCTTCTTTTTTTTTTTTTTTTAAAGGGACGTTAGTCACAAACATTATGCGTAAATATATCATTTTTGTTTTGTTTTGTTGGGTATTGGAAGAATTCTACACTAAAAGCGATGTATTGGACCCTCATCTGCGAGGGTCAAGTGCATTGTTACTACTGCATTATTTGGCATATTGTTTTTTTAATTAAACAAATGAGTGCATAAGCTTGAAGTTTCTAATGCCAAGTGTATTAGAAAGCGCCGTCAAATTTTGCTAACGACAGACTTATCAACATAAGAGGCATGAATTTTATACAAGTTTTCACTGGAGATATTTTTACATTTTAGCACATATAGTTTCTCGATTAGAATATAAAGCAAAAACACTGATGTGTCACACTACTAAGTGCAACAAACACTAGGCATGTATTTATTACAGACTGGAAGCTGAGGTCGAAAAACACCAACGAAATGGCAGAACCAAATCATGAAATGAGTTTTTTCTTTCCAATATTTCATTTGTGTTATTTAAGAATCAGTTTGCAGCATATTTTGAATGACTGTTTGTATAAAATGCGTCAGAATAACCACCATTTACTTTTATCCCATATAAGTGTACACAATGTGAGGCTATGCATGTACGCACTGTGTCAATTTACTGAGTGATGAGCTTATAAATTGATAATTATCAATTTTTGCATTTGAATATTTTTTGTACCTTTACATGTACTAGTAATTTCTACACATAATTTTAAGAAACTTTTTGGACTATTGATAGACGAAAATAAAAGGAACCGGAAAATTATAACAAAATTTTGATTTTTGTACTGTTGTTTTGGATCAGTTTGTCCCATACTATTTCTTAAGTTTAAAGCTTGAAATTGAATTATTATGGTTATGTATATGGTGTCATTCATGTCATGGATCACATGTGTTGTAAATATTTGGAGAACTTACCTTTCCGCGACAGATGTTTGATACTTCTTTCCATATGTTTCAAATGTGTACGTTTTGAGACACTTTTATCTACTTATTCATGTTCATTTAATATGTAAAACATTTTTCAAGTATTATTCCGTATATATCTTTCATCACATTAAAGAATGATCTACGTCGTGCTATTGATATGTTTTAAAATTTAAACTAGTAATCGGTGATGCATAATTTCGATACTCCTAAATGAACGGCCATTTTTCCGGAGTTTTCTGTAATAACCTTACTTGTCAATATCTTAAGAAAGATATCTAGATTGAGGTAGTTCTAATTCAGCTTGCGCTATATGTTTGAGAATTTGTTTATCAGTTTACTAAGCGTAGCGAAAGCTTCTCACCCACAGGTGCATTTTTGCAGCATGTTCATTTCCACTAATTTTTGCAAAGAATGCATATAGCACTGAAAACAAATGAAATTGTAGGTGAAAATAAAAATTATTGCCATTGATTTTCTCTTTAGTTTCTAAGTCATTGTAGGATACGTATTTTTGCCAAAGTTTATATTTAATATTGTTGGAAAGTTCCCAACACAATATTATTGATGAAAAGTTAACTTACCATGAAGCATGGTCGTGCTAATTGCAAGCTCGTATTGAAATGTAATACCGTCACGGACGTTACACAAATCATCCATTCATGAAACGAATCAAGATTTAGAGGTCAAGAAACGGATATCCATATTGAATGGGTGGTTTTATCCAAAATGTGCGGAGTCTTTAGACTGTTCAAAACACTGCCATGTTATTGTATCCAAAGCAAAAGCTACGGTAACTGCGATTCGTTCATTTTTACTTGGTCGATTGATCGTTTATCTGTTTTAATTGAATCAGTATGCCTCTTGATAAGGTTTAAGTCATTGAAAGGACAAATTTTCACATAATGACAGTTGTTGAAGTAGCAATCTTTCAATGATTGCGTAACATGCAATGCACGCGACACTTATTTCCTCTCTTAAAGACACTGATTCTGATATGCCAGGTATGTGGCCTATGGTGATGATAAGGTCTGCGTATTGGCGGTAAGGGCCAATACACAAGACTTAGTGTTGGACCATTGATAGACTTGCTTCTGTTTATCATAATAAGCTATTGTATAGCTACTGTGCAGTAAATGAATTACAGGTGATAGTTCTCACCTTTAAGCAAATAAGTTCTCACCTTTATAACGAGTTTAGAAAGCTTGATTGAATTAGGGCTAAATAAACAAAGTGATAAAATACAACAGTGTTTTTATCATATTTTTAATAAATCAAGTTTTTTTAACAATTACATCTCATCATTGCTGTTTTTTTTATCAAAATTATAAAAAAAATGCTTTCAGGCACATAGCTTTTATAAATAATAAATTATGTGTATTAACAATGATATCTCTTTATTGCTGGATTTTATTATACATAAAAGAAAAGTTATTTAGACAACACAAGGGGAATTATGCATTTTAATATATAAATTCCTTCTGTCCATATTCTTTTTTTATCTATTAAAAATGCATCTGAACGCTTCTTTAATTTTAATAAAATCCAGCAATTCTCTTTCTTTCTGGTTTTATTTTGTTACTTTTGATTAAAAGATCATAATCATTGAATAAACAAACTTGTAATTTCTCCCATTTAATTTTTCTAAAAGGAGTGAGCATTGCTTTGCTTTAAGACTTATAATTTAATTGGCCAGGACATTACTCAACATGACTGAGCAATCAAAATTAGTAAGTATATTATCAATTAAAATAATTTTGTGTACATTCCGAAAACAAAACAAAACAAAAAAACAACAACAACAAAAGGCAGCATTTCAATCGATAAAATGCAAAACACAGGAAATAACCAATTTATCTGTAGGCAATAAAATTTATGATTCTCTGACAATAATTAGGCTACATATCAAGTCTACAGGGGTTTTATGGACCCTTATCAGACTGGAATAGACAGGATCTTGTATATTGGGGATTAAAAAAGTCTGGTATTTTTTTTTTTTTTGCGGGGTGGGGTGGGGGGGGGGTGGAGGGGGGTCACTTATATAGGATAGGCCCTATTTTGATACTTTTGATTTGCAATATCTACAATTGACTTTATTATGGTCATCTTGTCAACGTGTAAACATGTCGACCTGTCAACCTGTCGACCTGTCAACCTGTCATCCTGTCGACCTGTCAACCTTTAAACCTGCCGACTTTTAAACCTGTCGACCTGTCAACCTGCCGACCTGTCAACCTTTGAAGGCCATTATATTCAAAGATTAATATCTTTAGATTTTATTAATTACTCCCGAATTACTTTTTTAATTGAAACAATAACTATTAGGAATTAGGGCTATAAGATTGATTTGTATTCTGAAGTATATAGCCTTATAATACAATTCAGTAACCAAATTACTCATTTATTACACCAGAATTATTTTTTGCTTATACTATACTTGATCCAAACTTGAATAGAAACCCTGCATGTAATGTCATCGGTTAAACGTTCTTGTGTTTATAATATGTTAAACAAACATTTATTTTCTGTAACACATGTATAGTTGTTCTCAGTATAAGCATTTGTATTATTATCAAGACTGTTTCTTATTACTTTGTTTAATAGCCAAATCTTATCCTGCATTTTAGTGAATCCATTCGCAGTACTTTGCTGCTTTAAACGTGATAAATGCATTTACTCATTTTTGTAGGATTAAATTAAATGCGAATTGCACAGAAATAGTTTAAAAGCATATACATGCACAAGTGTGTCTGAGTTAGTACTTCTACATAATCATTTCAATTTCTGTATAAAGAAGCCACTGATTGTGAACATGGTGTTGTCTTGTCAAGCATTGATTGCACATACATCTGTATGTAGAATAAAATGAAAAAAAAAAACATATTAGTTTCTACTGTATCATAATTATATCATAAAAATATGTAAATTGTCAATGAACTAAAACATACATGTAAGGATTAAAGTATATAGTCCAGATAAAACCGGAGCTAATGGTCTGAAAAAGTTGGAAATATCAATAATGTAGTTCCGGCCAGCAAATAGCTGTATTTTAGTGTAGATAATTATCGATTGTCGCGCTATATCAGACCCATGTTTTTGATAAAGGTCTTTACGTAATTATCTTAGATATTGTGTTTATCAGGGTAAAAATATCTTAAATTGCTTACGCTCTAATACACTTTTTTCTTTGGCAAAACAAACATGATTTTACATCAAGGGTTGTATTAGATGAATTAAAGTGATAAATCATTTAAAAATTGCCGATATTTAACCTATTAATTTAATAAATAGATAAATTCTAATCGAAAACGGCATAAACGTTAAATAAAAAGAAGATTTATATAACTCTTTTTGCCTGCGACTGTAGCAGTCCTAAAATAAACCACGTGAATTTGTCAATGAATAGGATCATATTGGGCGCATTCGGCATACAAACCCGTGTAACTCTGACTAGATCACCCGAGTTCACATGAGTGACACGAGTAACAATTGCAGTCCGAACGCTTTATCGGGTAACTGAAAATGATGGCGAAAGTTACCTATATGCTAATAGTTCAAAAGCTTCTGGGCTGTAACAATAACAAAGAATGGTTGCTACTTTTGACACATAATGACTTCATTTTCCAAAATAAACAGCTGATCAGACGAGACAGTATCCCTCGTATAGGAAATTGTTTGAATTAGTGGTCTACATGTATAATTATGTTTTATGTTTGCGGTTTAGTGCTGTTAGTTGATTGCATTGTCGCTGCATGTAGCTTAAATAATGTTTGCATTTTCAATGACAGTGAAATAAACGATATTTGTGAAGAACCTAATATAGATATATTTGTTGACCATAATGAGGACAGACAGTCTGGTATCGTTGTTAGAGATGAACTGGTACGTCTTCTGTCAGAGTTAAAAATCAACCTGGATTAATATAAGTCGACTTTTTAGATTCTGGGAACAAGTAACACTTGGAAGAAATGTCCAGCCCATAATGTTAAATAGACTAGAAATTTCTATTTTATGTTAACTTATACTTTAATTCATTTCCGAAGCAAGAGTTACAACTTATATTGATCCTCTTATGTCTAATCAGGACTCTATTACCCCGAGCCATTTCAAATTAAAAGGGTGTTTGGTATAATTATTTCTTTTTTTCATTGTTGTGACTGAAATTCATTTAAGGAAACAATGGAGACCCTGATCACATGATCTGTTTTGCGGTGTTCAACTTAGTCTGCACTGTTTGCCAAGACCCATGTATAGAACACTGGGCATAATAATCACTCTTGACGGTAACCATTGCCACGCAGGTCACGATAAGAGAATCCAATTTCCACATTTTAGCTGAATACTAGTAACAGTTGCTGATAAATTTACCATTTTCAATTACGTTTATATATCTTGACAGGTGATCGAATCCGCAACCTTTAGCCAGGGACGTTGATCTATCTTTTAGCCATGTCCATTGAAGAAATATGTTACGAAAATGAATAAGCTCAACTCTGCTGTCTCTATTCCCCTATGCTAATGAATTTCTTTTTTTTTTTTTTTTGAATGAAAATGTCTTTTTTTAAAATGACATAACTGAATTCACCTTGCTCACAAATAGCACATAACAAACAGTATGCTTTTTCAAACTTTGTACGTAGTACAGCCATGAAATGTACTAAATGCTAGTTTGACTTTTAAAAGACCAAGCACCAGTTCTTCGTGCTGTTCAATTTCCATTTCCTACAATCTTATTGCCATATATTTCTGACAGTCACTATAATGGTAACACATACTCACTCTCCCTGGCAAGCTTAGCAACCTAAGTGCACTTCCATAAGGAACTGACAACTCTACATTCGCTTGAACTGAGGTAGACTGCAAATGGCAATGGAAGGAATTTCTTCGCTAACCGGATCAAACCTGTGACCTTTGGACTGGCAGTACAGTGCATCAACTACTGAAATAACTAGACAACAGTACCATATGTGTCCGCGGAAAGAAGGTTTGTCGACAAGTAGGGAGGTTGAATATTTTACTTATAAATTCAACATCAATTTGTGGCTTCTTTTGTGGATTTTTGTCCTTATTACCCATAATGTGTTCTTAAGTCTAGATGTTTTTCTCAAAATTGTCCCTTGTGAACCTAGAAAGAAAACTTACAAGCTTTAAGAATCAGATCGAAAACCCTCGAAATATGCTTGATATGGATGTTGCTGTAAGAAGCAGATTTCTCAACCTTTGTCCTGTTCAGCAGTATTTACAGAGGTGGGCATGAATGACAAAAGAGCATTTCAAAGTTACTCTGCATTTAGAAGAAAGTAAAAGGTTTTTAAAAGAATATTGACAGCACGTTCCTCTATTCGAAGGCAATTGTCAATAAAAATGATTTTTGGTTCTAGAATTGAAATAATGATTCAAGGATTATTTAACTTGATTCTATGATCTGGCTTTAAAATAGTTTTCAACCCAGTACCGCTCTTAGTTTTGGCAAGAGCAACTTGACTACTAAAAGGGACACACCTTTGCGAAAATTAAAGCAAATGTTATGGGACTTGATGTTTTTACCTTACTTTACAATCCTGAAGACATGTATGTCCACCCGATGCCCCCATTAGTTTTGGAGACCCAACAATATCTGTGCACAATTAAGAGGGCATAACTTGTCCAAACTGATTTATTAAGGTTATGGGAATTGATGCTTGACCTTCCTTTACAACACTGGAGACATGTATGGAAGTTTCAATTCAATATCTGCATTAGTTTCCGAGATAGTAACCTCCGTGCATAACTTTAACCAGCTTTTTCTAAGTTTAAACAGTAGGGCATAACCTGGCCAAAGTTTAAATAAGAGTTATTGAAGTTGATGCTATCTTCTTTACTAAGAAGACATGTGTAAAGTTTCAACCGCATTAGTTTAAAAAAAAATAACTTGCATGCAAAATAATAACCCCAAAAAGGGGTCTGACTCAAATAAGAGTTATGAGGGTTGTGATATGATGATATGACCTTAATTTACAGACCCGAAGAAATGTGTGAAGTTTTAACCAAACATCTACATCAGTTTGGATATACTAACTTGCATGTAAAACTTAAAACTGCATCTTCTAAGCCCAAAAAGGGGCATAATTTTGTCAAAATGCATATTACAGTAATGGGACTTGATCATCTGCGGTTAGTTAATGACCTTAAAAAGTAAAATTAGTTTTCAAAGCAATATGTCTATAAATGAGACCCATAATTTACATTAGATTCGATCAAGAGATATCTAACCTGACTATTTTGGTAGATCTGATGAGTTGAAAGACTTGTTAGAAGTTTCAGTTCAATAATCTTTTGCGGTTATTGAGATAAAGCCTTGATAGTAATTGCACCTAAAACTTTTCCAGTTTCCAACGACGCCATGTTTAAAGTGTTAATGCATCCGGATACGATCACCCGCCTTTCCAAGCTTCAAGAGTTGGGCAAAATTAGGGTGCCACAACTACCATCGCCCGAGTTACACGAGTTATACTCGAGTTATACCCAGGGTGACTCGGGTTAGCTCGAGTATGTATGCAGAACGCGCCCATTAAGTAGGTAGACATAGTTTCATTCTCACGTTTGTCATAAACATATCAGAAAATTAAATTTGCACAAAGAACTGGAAATCAGGTTAGATAATCTTTGATGAAATTGAATTCTTTTAACGTTTTGAGACTTTTTAAGCATTTTTATCAGTGATATATAGTTTGCAACCACCGTTGCAGGATTGCGTCTTTCAGTCATTATGTGAGGAAGACGCCAAAGCCGTTAACTTTACAGAGATACCGGCCAATAACTGAAATACTACTCAGGTAGGCACCTGTGATCTTTCACCACCAATAAAGAAATATCTTAGTTGTTAATATGACCTCCAGTAGCTACATCAACATACACTCACAATGTTACAGCCTTTTTATAGCTTACTGTCATTAATCATAGCATAATACCCCGCAAAATATAAAACAAGCCACTGATAACGTTGCATTTGCCCTACATCTTACTTATTTACATGTCCTACAGCTTACTATGCATTTTCAATAAATCATTTACTTTTTATTCAAGAGCGGTTCAGTTTACCAATGTTTTATATGCTTTTGTCTACCGGTCAGTATGTATTCTTCATTGACTTGCCATCCTACAATTGGATTACATTTCTTTTCAAACAACATTGACTCAGCCTTACTTGTACATAGAGAATAGTTTTAGTGAAGCCTCAATCTGAAGAAATGACCGAGTATTCGAGTATAACAGTGGCAATACAGAAGTGTTCCCTACTGATGGAATACTTTGTTGATGTTCGTCCCATGTGATTGTTGACAAATGTGTTCGGACTAAAATGTTTCAAAGCATTTAGGAGCTAAAGAATCTACAAGCATAGATGTACGTGACACATTGTCTCATTTCAGGGAATATTTTTGTGCAGTACTAAGATAATCAATCAATGCATATATAAAGTTAAGGAGCGGATACAATATTACTTGACCTTCAATAGCGACCTTGACCTTGTCAGAATAATTTGTATATTTTATATATTGATAACGTTACACGTAAGCACAGGTTGTGCATGACTCCCTTTTCATGCAACCATAGCTATTGTTATACTTGAATTGCTGTACATAATAGGATCTGGGTCATTTTTGGACGAGTTGGGTTCATTATGTTGATAGCTGGATCCCGCATCGCACATTATGTAATATACAATAGTTAAAGGGAACCAGATATTTGTTAGAGCAAGTACTCGTTGTAAAATACTATGTATAATTTTGGACCAATCAGATACAAGTTCTATAAACAGCACCAAACAAAGCTTACGTCTCCTAAAGTATAAGTAGGTAGATGGATGACGGAGAGATCATTCTGTATCCAGCGATTATAGAAAAAAAAACACATCGGGGATTCAACTAATAATTTATCCCAGTACCTTGATAAGAAGGTTAATGCAACTACCTTTAAAAAGACGTTTGAAGTTCATAGACTTGAGAACAGTTGCAGAATTTCAACAAGGTTTCGAGCTATAGGGTCAGCGCATAGGAGTTTTCCCTTAAGCGTAGTTGAATGCTACAGACGATAGCAAATATAGACTGGGCATCGGAAAGCTTAGGCAGCGACATATAGGTTTCGGTGATCTACTGAGAAAGTAGGAGAGTTCCAGCTTATAGACGAAGTTCAGCGTTATTGGCGAAGAACAGCCAAGACATCAGGGTTATACCTATACGTATGGTAGTTAAATGCTACATGAGGTAGCATATAGGCGCCGAGCATCGAGGAGTCAGGGCAATCTTATTGAATTGCAGCTTCAATTAAGAAGACAAGTGCTGAGCATCTATAGGATATGACTCGTATGTTGTTGATTCAAAGACATTGTCAGACGGGAACTTAGACAAATAGACCAGTCAAGTATAGTATCTCCAGCCTATAGGAGTTTGATTATTATTAATTGAAGATTGTTAGTTTGAAACAGTTAGTGATTTGCCTGATCACTGAATTTATATAGCTTCCAATAGAAAACATTTACGAATCATTGGTACACGAATCATTTAGGCAAGGTAGCCAGAGGAAATTTTATATATGACATATATGGTCTCATCAGCTATACGTCTTAACAAAAGACATTCTACATCGTTTGTCAGCTAGTCTAAGACATAGTCACCTTAGCGATTGGACACATTTCATTTCAAGATACTAAATGCGTTGGCACATCCCTGTGTCATATAACAAATATGGGTCATATGCGTGACACACTAATCATAGGGGACATTTCTGTGTAGTAATAAAAAATCTTTCAACGCAATTAAAAGTTATGAAGCAGAAATACATTTTACTTGACCTTAAACAGTGACCTTGACCTTTAACCGACAAACATAAATCATGGGTTGACACATACTCTGTCTCATCATGGGGAACGTTTGTGTGTAGCACTATGATAATCCATCAATGCATATAGAAGGTAAGGAGCGGAAAAAATTTTACTTGACCTTCAATAGTTACATTGACCTATGACCTACAAGCATACCCTGAAATCCCAAAAATAAGCCGGTTTTGAAAATAAACCGGCCTCAAAAATAAGCCACCATTTTACTACAGGCACAACGGGCTCATAATTAAGCCGCAGTCAAAAATAAGCCGTCCAGTTTTTTTGTATCAGTAATAGTATCAATGACTTTGTTAGGACACCATATGAGAGCGCAAAAGTTACCAACGTGTACATAGCAGATTTATTTCCACACGTAATAGCAATAAAACATACTTTGGAACAAAACACCTAAAACAATGAAAGTTGTGCTGATATTTAAAACCCTGGACAAATTAAAACTTTAAACGGATAAAAAATCCTGACTCAAACACTTCTTGTCACGTCAGTAATTCTACTAATTAACATGACCGGTCTGTATAACACAATGCAGCGTTTATCAACTACTGTGTAAGTTATTCATACACGTTGGCCAATTAAATCATAAGTGTATTTGTTTGTTAGGCCATACACAACTTTTCAATTGGTAATTGTCTGTTAGCATCGGATTATTTTCATTAAGAAATTGTAATAAATTGTAACAAAACTGGTATGTCAGAAGTATACGTATTTATCGACGTCGATGCTTTTACTAAAACGCAAACTATATGACATCCATATCTTCAGTATTTTGATACTCGAAAATACGCCGGTTTTTAAACCATTACTGAATATATGTACTTAAAAGTTCGCCGGACTAAAAAATAAACCTGTCTCGATAATAAGCCACTAAATCATTACGAAAATTTAAGATAAGCCGCGGCTTATTTTCGGGATTTTATGGTATGTTATGTACGAGCATAATCTACATATTGCCCTCTATTCACATGTCAGGTTTTATGAAACCAGCTTGAATACTTTTTGAGCTATTGCATGATCCAGATTTTCGGACGAACGGACGAACGTCCGTCGGTCGGAGGCATTCCTTTGATTCCCTCCGAAGTTCCACCGGTAGGAAACTAAAAGTATTTTGTACAGAAAGGTGAATTATTTAGTATTTTACAGTTTAAATCGTTTTGGTCAAAATGAAGAAGTCTTTACAACAGTTTTAGTCGCACAGCGTTCACTTGAACTATAGAACTCTTAAGAGTGTTGAATATCAATTATAAACAGTTTCCAGTACATTACTTGTGTATCTAAGGCAAAGGTTATATATATATATATACATGTATATATTAGGTTAATGGAGTATAACCACCACTCTGCCTAGTGTCTTTGGGTTGCCTGAAATAGAAAAACATTTAATAGAAAACTACTTTTGACATAAGATCCATCCAGGAAATCACATAACATTACAGCAAGAATAGTTTTAGTAGCTCTAAACATAGTTTATTTGAATTAGAACTAAAATACCATGACGAACCCTTTGGGCCAAAAGTCTGAAATCGCTCGAGCAGTACCATAATACACGTTCAGCGAGTGAAGTATAAGGTTTTCAGAAGTAGATTAAGAAAATGAGTTATTCATGTACTTTCTTGTTTTATTTTAATGAACAAAATATACCCGATTCTATATCGAGATCCCTTAATTCGAGCAACCCTTTTACATTAGTTTTTACACGTCAAAGTACTTGATATTGCTCTTTAATTTTATTCGTTTTGCATTAAAATATGTTTAATAAAGTTAATAATTGCCATATGAATAGAAGACGTTCGCATGTGTATGTTACATTTACCAAGTGTAAAATGATGAAACATTCTACAATTGAAAGACAATACACTTACCATTAAGTGTCTGGTAAGTCATATGATACATTCATGTGACAACAGTTTAAGGTCGTTGACATTGATGTTTATATATAAGATTTTTAAGACCCTCACTCCCCCACCCAGCAGTGTAAATTTAAATTACTTCTCTATTGGACAAAATACTAAAATTATATTTACTTACTTGGCATGTAGGCCAAAGTCATATATAACATTCTTGCTGTTGCTACGGAAATATGGTGCTCTGGCCAGAAAATGCTTAAATGTTGAAAAGCGGTGCACAATCATTGCCAGAAATTGTATCATCCAAATGAACCCAAAAAGGACTATGACGATAAAACCTAAAAATGAAATAGCATTGAAGTATTTGCCAATTTCTATTTCTGTGATAGTTACGCAAAAACAACTCTTAAAGTTGATATTTAGTATCTTTAACATGACGTTTAACCTATATGGTGTTTACATACATACATAGTACCAAAACTAAACACATGCAACATAACAAATGAATCGAAACTTAAACCGTTGTAAAGAATAATAAATAAGAGAGATCGACATAATATTCTTTAAAGGTTAAATATTCTTTAATTACAATTCCTGAAAAGCGTTCGAATGTGTTAAAAACAGTTAACATTCAGATTTATATAATTATTTTACGACGATAAAATTACAGAAAATGTTCGGTCGAGCTTGGTACCATACGTAATGAGGAAAAGTGTGAAACGTGTTACCTATCGAAAGCGTGCATAATGTCCACGTCATAGACATAACTTTATAATTATATCACAGTAGATACTGAATTTTAGAAATAACAAAACTGGATGAGTTAAGCAACAGGAAATTAAAGTTAACAGAATAGTTTTAAATTAACTGCTACTTGAGTAATGTTTGTATTCGGTATCACATACAAAGAAGTACTTGTTCCTCGAATGATTTTGCGTACACTTTAAAAAGACATAGTTACAGCAACACAATAACGTCTTACCGACAGGATTGCTTCCAAAAACATTCAGTAAGTGTCCTTCTTCAGCCAAGGTAAAAATCAGTATCAACCACAAAATATTTGACAAAGCAAGAATTATAAGCCAATTGTTGCGCAATTCACTCAACTTCTCTGTAAAATTCATGAAGGTATTTTGTATCTTCTAAATATGTCTTCAAGTTCGTTTATTTATATAACAGAATTTCAACATCAAGTTTATTTTTGCTTAGAATCATAATGCATTACATTCTTAACCGTTGCGAGTACAAGAAACATTAACATTTCACTGTTTTACGTACATTTATTTAGATACAACCTTTTGCTGGGTATAGTAGTAAAAAGAGATTTTATGGGTTGAACGCAGTATATTTTCCCTAGTATATATTGTATATGTATTGCTACCTGTCATAAATCTTGTAGATTATGTACATATATATGAATATTTTCTTTAAAGCAGAATACTACAAACTACCTTTCAATGTAGCATCTGAACCAGATTCAGAATGTTCTGGTTGAAGACGAGGTGTAATTACTTTGGTCCAAAATTCTTTAAGCTCCTCCGAGCAATCCTCTGTTCTTGTCTCAAGTAGAGACGTTCTTGCTTCTTTAATTTTCTTCTCTCCTGTAAAATATATCTATGATCTTAATTCGGACACTTTGGTTTTGCACCCAGCTAGCCTGAGATTTTATCGGAGAAAGATATGAAACTGTTTAGGTTGGTCATTTGTTACGTTTCCCAAATATAAATGTAAACTATGAGCGGTTAATACAGCCGCATATATGCAAAAACAAGTCAAAAAGAAGTTTAATGCGGAGTACGGGCACGGTTGCAAATAGTACAATTCGAAACGTTTAATAATTGGTTCGCCAGCATGGCCAGTATCCTGACAGAAGTGACTATATGAGGTATGTTCAACCGTAATATAAAATATAAATGTTTAACAGAATTGTGAGTCTAGAATTTACAGTATGAACCATTTGACAGTATTACAAATGGCTGCATTATGCTTTAATTGTAACCCCGTAATATTCTAGCTATGTTGATTAACATAGACGGTGCTAAATAAAGAAAACTTGTCAAAATTCAATCAAATTAAGCAAAATATTGGTTAAAGTCCTCCAGACAATGCATCATACCATATATCTAAGCTCCGGGTCTTCAGGTTTCAGAGAAGTCGATTTTTGATTTTACAATATAGTCATATAGGAACAATAAACCCAATCCCCTGGTGGTCATGTTTTGAGCGAAATAGAATGGCTTAAGCAATTCGACTGAATTCACTTCAAGATCATTTTTCTAAAATTCTATTTGAAAATCGGTGAACAGTTTTGTAGAAGAAGAATTTTAAAGATTTTTATTTCAGTTGCTATAGCAACCACAGTTCTGAATGGAGATTAATTCTTTGAACGATCCCAAGGATCATTTCTGTGAAGTTTTATAGAATCTGCCCAGTAGTTTTGAAGAAGAAAATTCTTGAAATTTACAATATAGGCATGGAGGGAAAATGAGTCCCGTCCTCGCACGGCATTAATTTTAAACGAAATGAAATGGCTTCAACAATTTTGGTAGAGGGTCACATAGAGATTATCTCTGCAAAATATTTTTGAAATCCGGTCAACAGTATTTTGAGAAGAAAATTTAAAAAAAAACTGTTAAGGCTACCATGGAAATAATAGTTCGAAATTTATTTCAATTGTTTTGGCCAGTGATCATTTCTGTGACATTTGGTGCAACTCTGCCAATTGGTTTTGAAGCAATTTCGGGAGAAGGCTACCAATAGATCATTTCTCCAAGATATTTTTGAAATCCGACCAACAGTTTCTGAGAAAAAAAAGCACATTTAAAATATCATTTTGGTTGCCATGGAAACCATAGCTCTGAATAAATTTTAATTCCCTCATCAATTTTGAAATGGGGTCACCCAAGGATCATTTCTGTGAAGGTTGGTGTAAATCTGCCTTGTTGTTTTGAAGAAGAACATTCTTTTAGTAAATGTTGACGAATGCACGGCGCACGACGGACGAGGCACGACGGACTTCAAGCGGTAACAAAAGCTCACAATAAGCCTTTGACTAAGGTGAGCTATCATAGACTTATATTAAGCGGCGACGAAAAAAAAACTTTATGTAAGTCTAAAATGGGTAATACATACAATTCAATGGTTTACATGTATTTTCATATTTATGCCTAACCCAGTGCTATTCCATTAGGAAAACAATAATTTCTGACTTAAGTTGTACAATATATATTATAAAACGAATGTATATACTTGTGCCTGATGTTTTCTCGCCTCTGTTACTGAAAATAGAAGAAAACAAAACTTATATTGTGACTGAATATAAATAAAAGGAAGTGCCGTAAATACTAAACAAATATTAGTGGTAATCCGTATTATAATTAGTGTTAAATATATCGCAACTTCTTGCTCTCTGTTATCTATTTAAATGTATCTGTGAAATAAGATCAAATATTCACTTGAGATGTTTGTGTGTGTGTGTGTGTGTGTTTGTGTGTGTGTGTGAGTGTGTTTTTAAATAGAATATATTCTAGCTGAAAAATTTCCTTTTAATCTTTTTACGGATTTTAGTTTTGAATATTTATTAAAAATGAAAAAAAGAAAAAGAAAAAACATTGTGTCTTTGGTTAATTCATTAAATATCGTGTTTTCCTCTGATGATAGCTAGTTTCGTGATGACATAATCTAAAATATTTTTGATACATGTCTAAATCATACGTTTTTTTATTATTAGATGATAAAACAACGAAAAAATAATTAGTCTTGCATTTTCCTTGGCATTTCTTATTTAGTAATAGCTGCAAAAACGTATCTTACTCTTTCCAAAATAATTTCCATAAAACTACTGCTTTGAAACACACTACACTTTCTATCGCGCCAGGTTAGTTTCAAGTTTCCAGTTTATTCAATATCAATAAAATCTGTAAAAAGATCCTTTGGAAGCAAAGAATGCAACCAAGAATAATAAGAAGGCTTATTACTAATATGTGATAAGAATAAGAAAAATACATAAAATTGAAAAACAGTAGCAAGATATGTAAAAAGACATGTGAAATGTAGATCAAATGGAACAGAGCATTTATTATTTAAGGAATGTACAATTATTCTAAATACGGAATGAATAAACAACAACAGCAGCCGTACAGAATGCACAGGTTGAAAATGTACTAGAAAATATGTTAAGTTTACAGTTTTGTCAGTGGAGATTGGGTCTAATTAGAATACGCTAAAATATTTTTTTCAAAATATAGCAAGTTAAACAAGTCTAAATTTACTACTATCATTCACGAGCTAACTTAATTTTAGGGAATTTGTATAATAATTTGGAATGATTTTTCTCTCAAATTTTCCAAATACGGACATTTTAACAAATAATGAAACTCATCACCCAAGCAGTTACAGTTAGAAAATTGAAGTACGTTTATCCCTTTCAATGCCCAAAAACCTACATTTTTCAATAGGGAATTTAAGATTCATAATTCTAAATTTTTAGAGCGCATGTACTAACTTTTTAGGTCAAATATCTACGTACTTTTCATAACCGAACTCACCTTCATATATCCTAAACACTAAACACTTGGGAGACTGTTCTACTTGACTGTGTCAGTTTTGAAGAAACTGGTCAGTAAGTCTGGTTTTAAGCACTGTAGCTCGGCTTGTAAATTATAAAATAAGGCCAAACCTTGCAAAATTTAGAAGAGACTTGACAAAAAACATTTCTTAAAAAAAACAGTACCAGATGATTATATCTGGATATGAAAAACTCAAATCAGTCAACCATGAAAGCTAAGACAAACTGTTCTATGATGTTATCATTAGGACATTTGATTTCGTAAAAATAATTTGATCATGTTCAGCAACGTATACAATTTTATCGCTCTTTTCTAATCTCTAATAATCTGGTGACAAAACAACTGGGATATGTAGAGCTTCTAAACGCTACATTATTTTAAGAAACATTAAAATAAGATTATGATGTTAATAATTTGTTCGATAAGGGATGACTTATCTAAAACGACGTATCACAAATCTTAAATTTTACATTCTGTTTTCAAACAAAGACACACTTTTAATAAAATAGTATCATAAAAAGCAGAAGCATGTGTTTATAATTAGATTATATCGATTTAGAATTCTTTTGACTATAAATGACGCGATATTTCTGAAGAGATTGGCGAGAAATGTCTGTCTTATTATGTGTCTTTAAAACATTTAGATGAATTGCGAGAAAGTACTGTAAGGTGTCTTACATTGATACTTTTAGGATTTTCAGACAATCGGGGACGGAATTAGTTGAGAAAGCATGTATATTCAGAAGTAAAAAGAAGACGGAAGAAGGCTACTCGACGACAGTTACTGATGATATCTATTGTTGGAAAGTTTGGTGTTGCTTCCTAAATAAATCACTAACAAGTTTATGCGTGTTTTTATTATTATAAACATATTTATTTATTATTCAGTTTGATATTTTCTTAGTATTTTCTCGACTTGTACTCTATCAGTACTTATGCCCCGTGTGCAAAACCGGAAAAAGTGCATTGAAGGATAATGATACATTTACATTTTAGGTATAAATAGCCCTTCTCCCTCATTCTAAAAAGAATTCACATCACCAACGCCATTCCACGTACATGTTAATCGAGGTAACTGAAAACATTGGGCAAAAATAATGTAGCATTTTTAGTTCATATCTTTGCTACTTGAACATTTTGGCACTTTCTCTCCACAGTTTCTCGTTATGTAAATGTCCAATAAGAAGTGTTATGGCATGAAATAAACCAACAATGCCTAGTTTACCTTTGGCCTACGATGTGTCTGCGGAGCTCGTAGACTGCCCGTATCCTTCTTTCGGTATGGCTACCATGTGGAGGCAGGATGTAGAGGCAGGTGGCGTGTGTGTGTGGGGTGGGGGGGAGGGGGTGAGGGGGGTGGCAGTGCGATTTTTGTACGGATCACGGGCTCCGCAGCCTCTACGATTTTGTTTAACGAAAAGTTATACATATCTGAATTAACTGAAAGCCCGTAGCCCGTAGACCGTACACATGTCGCAGGTGGCATTGCACAATCTCCGCACGCGGGCATCGTTAGGAGGCCACGTGCTGATCGTGAAGCCAACGCACGACATCCCGTGGACATAGTGCCTGAAAGAAATTGTGCGGAGATTGTAGAAACCCGAGACCTTCGCACGGCCCTCGCACAGCTGCCACAAGGTTCCTGCTTGCTGCAGTACCGAATGAAATCGCACGGATATTGAGCAATCATCGCGCGGCAACCCTACAGCGGCCACATCATTTCCGTGCGGCGGCCTTGATATGGCATTACATTTTTCAGATGGTTATATATATTGGTCATCTCCGGCACGTAATATTTCCGTTGGAAGCTTGCGTCCACTGCAAGGCAACTGCACTGATATTGCACGATTTCCGTATAATCTCCGCGCAGCGTCTGTAAGAATTTCTCCCGGCTTGTACAAAAACACACACAAAGAATGGCACGATGCCCGTATTTAATGTGAACACATACACCGTAGCCCGTAGACACCTACGATGCCAAATTTAGACTAATTTATCGCGCGGCGCTCGGGGATCAAAGGTGAAAGCAAGATATATTAAAATCCATTGTATATACAAATATGTGGTAGTTTCCGTCGATTTTATCCACTTTCAATTGTCTGTGAGGACGTCAACAAGTCTTAATCCAGCGAAGACACTTTTCCGAAACTTTACTTAGGTTTTGGAAAAGGGATAATCTAGGCGTTCTGGGAAGCGACTATCGGACTTGCAAAGTCCCCACTGACACCATTTTACCATTTCTAATAAGTTTAACTTGTATTTATAACCATTTTTTAAAGGAATTTATTAGTTGTTTTTATCATTGTCGAGATCGCAATGTCAGAGGGTAATATTTACATAAACATCGTCTAGAGGTGTGCGTCGAATCAAGCGCATTGATTGGTTGATCGCTTATCGATTTATTGGTTTGATTGACAGCCGGCGTTTGGTCAATTTTTAAAACAACCAAGGAAAGGTTTACATAAAACTGTAAATAAGAATATATTCCCTGAAAGAACACTTGTAGGGATATTTCAGAGAGATTTTATTTGTACCACGATGTGTCATACAGCTGTAAACTGGATGATTATTTTTATATCTTCTAGCGTAATACTACATGCACATTTTTCTACTGATATAGAAAAGTATATTTTTAATAAAATGTCAAAAATTACAGCTAATTAAAGTACATGTATTCAATCTCATATACCGGTACTTTTATTCACATCCATGCCTCAAACCATTTAAAAGCGGCCGCAAAATAAAGAATCAATGAAGGACTTACATAATTTTAAGTATCTAGCTCACATTTTATTGTACATTGGAGTCATTTGCTTAGAACTACATTTTTAAAAGTGGCATGCGAGATAATGTTTAGACATGAAATAATGCCAGTTGACCCAGATAAGGTAAAATAGTTTGAAAGGTGTGTGTGGTGAGGGGGTGGGGGATGGGGAGAGAGGGTAATTCATTTGAATTACACTCTGCCTAAACTGTGACCTTTTTTTCTCTGTCTACTCTTCCGATTGTGCTCAAACTCCGGAGCTCCCGATCCAGAGGCGAATGCCCTACGACTGAGCTATCATGGCACACGATTCCGCTTACAGTGATGTGATTGTGTCTAATTGTAGAGCGATGTTTAAAAATGTTAAAGTAACTATTTTCACCACGTTAAATCGGCAACGGCCGCATGCAATCGTTTTTACAAAGGTAAGCTTGTTTATATTAAATCCATTTACAATTAATATGCGAAGCTACTGCTGCAGTCGACCATTCATATTGGAAGCAACACAAGATCTGACGAATACACTGCATCTCACTTTGCGCGAATGTAACCACAGAGACAGTATCCTGATGTACTGACTCACTAAATAACCTTGCGGCGTTAAACCCAACAAAAGATGATGCGTGTGCGTATGTTGGGAGTTATAATTTGTATGCTATTTCTGGGGTTTGCACCTATTGATAGAGATAGATATATCTCAAGTGGTGCAACCCGACGTACATATCATCTGAGTTAGTCTTCTCTTTTGTAATAATATCATCTTTTAAGTCTTTAAATTCTAATTAAAGTTCAAAAGAAAATGAAAGATATATAACCGATCCTCCGTTACTGGAGAAATTCCTGGTACTGCTGGCAAAAACACAGAACTTTGAATAGCAATTTAGATGGAAAAGCAAAGATTCGAATTTCCTTTGGCCGTATTATTACGGTTCCCCTCCCATTTTTAATATCAAATGAAATATACATATATCTGTATCGCAGAAATAGGTCTACAATTGTTTGAAACTTTTAGAAAATATTGAAGCCAAGTGTATTATACGCTTACATTTTCTTTAAACCAGTCAAGTGTTTCGTCTGACGAGAAAATCATTCGTCCCCCGCATTTTACTTATGTTGTTTTAATAAGAATTTCCGATTTGATAATAAAACTTTAAAACTTGATAAATAGTTTTTGTTAAACACACAAAAACAAACTTGTCGAAGTTTAATGAATGACTTTTTCGGATATCGGGCAATATTTTTCACTTGTTTTTACCGGCAAACGATCCATTAAGTTGATAATTGCATCAGGTCAGAAATAAATTTTCATTAAAATGTTTCTTAAGGTTTCGACTTCAGTTCAAGAAAATATACTGCTGTACTTTAGACCAGTTAATAGCATAACCTGTGGACCGACGACTTAGAAAAGGTGATATGTTATAAAAATTATCCCTACACGAGAATGAAAAGGGTCCCCATAGCATAATGATACAAACACACTGTCAAAATATATTTGGTCCATTTGACATCACTTATCGCGGAATTTTCCATTCTTTCACATAATTCATTCCTTTCGCCAAATATATGACAGAGTGCACTCGCATGAACACCACAAGCTTAATTACAAAAAATTACTTTAATTGACACAAAGTGTGATTATTTTTTTAGAATAGTGCGATTTTATGCATGAAGATAGTTTTAAACAGCTTGCCGTATCGGAAAAGTTTTCTACAATTTTAACTTTTTACCAAAATATTTGCAATATAGAGATATTTCCCGAAGCTGTTCGAGTCAATAATGAAGTAATTGTGAGACTCTCATTCTGATTAGTTTTATCACAGACAACGCGTAACGTTTTGCCAAAGGCGGTATCGCAATTTGATCATCTAATAGACAGGATGAGATATTGTGTCATCCTGTTTCCATTAATGTTTGGCGCGAGTAGCATTTTGCGCATGCTTGAATATATATGATATTTAGTATCTATATGTACAATTTTTTCGAAAAGAACTGACGTTTCATCTTGTTTTACGACATTTGTAGATACATTCGTTATGATACATTTTCTGATTTTCGTTAAATTTTATAATCGAATAATAAATTGCATATTATATGAAGTTACGATTTCTCCCTTTCTTTTTTGACTGATTTTTAGACAGATGAGAGATTATACTACACACTAGAAAGCAAAACGTATCTATTCTAATATACGCTAGCTCGAGTATAAAAGCTTTATGTTTTGCCCGTATGTGAATAATCTATCAAATCATCACATTGAATGTAGTCTATAATAGGTGACAGAGCTTACCCGCAACGTAAATTTATATTTATAAATATTCATCCTCAAAAAATATTAAAAAAATATCATACAAGAATAATTATGATAACTTGGTATATACTCAATGATTGACTTAAACATATTATCAGTTAACTGTAGAGGCCTACAAGGTATTAAGAAACGGCTACAAGTATTTCAGTACATAAAAAGAGATGCAATGCGACATTTATTGTCTTCAGGACACCCACTTTCTTCAAAATCAACATAAAAAGTATCTATATCAAGTAGGGTGCAGAATGTATATTTAGTTGTTCAACTTCAAATTCGAGAGGTGTTGCAATTATGTTTACAAAAACATTAGACTGAAAATTGATAAAGCTGTGGTTGATGAACAAGGGAATTAACTTAAATTTTGGAGAATAAAGATTTTCATTGGTTTCAATATATGGGCCGAATACTGAAAATCCATCTTTCTATGATAGACTATTCCAGATTATTGATAGTATTGGAAATGATTCTTACTGTTTATGCGGGGATTTCAACCTGGTGCAGAACCCAGATCTAGATTATAATAATTACAAAAATATAAATTACAAAAGTGCACGAATAATTATTTTAAATCATATGAAGGAAAAGAACTTGATAGACCCTTTTAAAGAAATGTTTCCAAATCTTAAAAGATACACTTGGAGAAAATCAAATCCTCTACAGGAAGCAAGATTAAATTTTTTTCTTCTTTCTCCTTTTTTAAAACTGAATTGTTTAGGCGTTTCTGTTAAACCTAGTTTCCAGTCTGACCACTCGATAATTATAATGAAAGGGGCCTCCGTGGCCGAGTGGTTAAGGTCGCAGACGTCAAATCACTTGCCGCTCATCGATGTGGGTTCGAGCCTCACTCGGGGCGTTGAATTTTTCATGTGAGGAAGCCATCCAGCCTGCTTACGGAAGGTCGGTGGTTCTACCCAGGTGCTCGCTCGTGATGAAATAATGCACGGAGGGGCACCTGGGGTCTTCCTCCACCATTTAAGCTGGAAAGTGGCCATATAACCTATCATGTGTCGGTGCGACGTTAAATCCAACTAACAATTATAAAGAAATTAAAATTAAATGACTTGAAACATAGAAAGGGGCTCTGGAAATATAATAATTCACTTCTAAAAGATAAAAACTATATTGATGAAATCAATAAAAAGATCGAAGAAGTAAATGTACAATATGCATTGCCTGTATATAACTTTCAAAACATAGAAAGTATAATACCAAATAGCAAAATACAATTTAATATAAATGACCTATTATTTTTAGAAACTTTATTAATGGAAATAAGAGGGAAATGTATATCATTTAGTTCATGTAAGAAAAAATCAAATATTCAAAAAGAAACTTATATTAAGTCACAAATTGAAGTATTAGAAAAAACTGAATCCAATGAAAACCTCGCAAAGCTTGAACAGTTTAGAAATGATTTGAAGGAAATTCAGGATAATAAGTTACGAGGTAATATACTAATATCAAAAGTAGTGTGGATAATTGAGGATGAAAAGTCAAGTAAATTTTTCTGCAATTTAGAAAAAAGTAATTATGTGAATAAAGCTGTCACTCAAATAGTGAAAGATAATGGATGTACAGTCATAGATCAAGTAATAGAAAGAACATTGAAACTCGAGGGTAAACAATTTGTACGAGGGGGCATAGCCCCCGAGTAAAAATCGTTTACCCGAGAGTTTTAATGTTCTTCTTGTATTGTATCATAGCCATCCATATATGGTAGTTGTAGGCGTTCCACATTGCTAAATACAGCAGTTCAAGTGAGTACTTAAAATCCTTGCTTTACAAATGTGTAAAGCCCAGGTAAAATAAAACAATGCGAGAGCAGAAAATCAATAAAATACACTTCGCTGTCTACTGCTCCAGACACGCTGGCATACTTTCCTATCCAACGGTGCGGTAACTAGCGTGCGGGTATTAAATACCTGCACACTTTTAGTTACCGCAACCTGTACTCAGTGTATACGATTTACATGCACCAAATTTGTTAAGAAAAAACATCGAGCTATGATGCAAAAAGACATATTGCACGAAACTACTATTTTTTTACAAAAAGTTATATAGATCACCGAAAAAATGATATTGATGAAAATGAATTTGAGAATTTTGTCACAGGCATTAGATTTCCAACACTTTCTAACAAAGACTCATCCGCCAAGAAGAAGCGTCTGATGTTCTGAAAAATATGGCAAATAATAAAAGTCCTAGATCATCTGGTTTTTCTGCCGATTTTTACAAAGTGTTTTTGAGTAGAATAGGCGCCTTGGTCTGTAGAGCTCTGAATCATGCTTTTATTACTGGGAATTTATCAATTACTAAAACACAAGGTATCAAAACATGCATTCCTACAAGAGATAAGCCAAATACTTAAAACATTGGCGTCCAATAACGTTTTTCAGGACGTTTTATAAGATTAGATAGCTAATAGACTTTAAGTGTACAATTTAATTAACAACGACCAAACAGGATTTATTACAGGAAGATTCATAGGAAAGAACACAAAACTCATTTAAGACTTAATGAATTATACTGAGGAAAATAATATTCCTGGTCTACTACTTTTCATAGACTTCGAAAAGGCATTTGACTCACTGTCGTGGTCCTTTGTTAATAAATGTTTATCCATTTGCAACTTCGGTTGTGATATCAAAAGATGGTTTAATATATTTTATAAAGACGGAGTATCTGCAGTTTGTCAAAATTTTTCTTTATCAATTTTTCCCGGTTCAGCGTGGTTGTCGTCAGGGTGATTCTTTAAGTTGTTACATTTTTATTTTGTGTGCAAAATACTGTCTCTTAAAGTAAGGTCTAACGATAAAATTAAAGGTATAAGAATAAATGACTTAGAACTTAAACTATCACAATTTGCTGACGACACAACTATAATTTTGGATGGGTCGACCACTTCCCTAAATGAAACGCTAGAAACCTTATCCACATTCACTATTCTTTTGGACCTTGAAGTAAATTTTAATAAGAAAAAGTTATCTGAATAGGAAGGGAAAAACAGTTCAAAAGTATAAAAACCAAATGGAAATTGGCATCACATTTCACGTTGATCTGAACAAAATGGTTGAACTTAATTACAAAGAAAAACTTACAAAAGCGGAGTCTATTTTAAACACCTGGAAAAGGCGGATCATTACGCCAATAGGTAGAATATTTCTCTTATCAAAACTTTCATCCTTTCACTTTTTGATCATATTTTCATTGCATTGCCAGATTCACCGATTAACTATATTAAAAGTATAAATGACCTAATCTATGACTTTGTTTGGCAAGGTCAAAGCAAAATTAAAAAATACATTCTATCAAAAAACTTTACAGAAGGTGGACTTGGCATGGTTGATTTAATTCTTTTATTTCAGCTTTAAAAATCACTTGGATGAGACGTATATTAAAACATAATGGAGAATGGCTAGATATCATAAACACTTTTTTTTCAACATAAATAAGTTGCTAAATTGCGGTATTCATTATGCTCAAAATATTGTAAAGACTATTTCCAATATATTTTGAAGAGACACTCTGAATGCACTCTGAACGCACTCTGAACGCACATACAAAAATTTGCAGTTGCCAAGATTTTGACAGTAGAAACATGTTAAATTATCCTCTGTTTTTAATGCAGATATTTTAATTGGCGGTAAGAGTGGTTGTTTTTTAAATCATGGTTTGATTCTGGGATCCACTGTAAAGGAGATTTATTAAATTCGGATGGACTTCTTTACAACTTCGACGAGTTAAATCATCAACATAGTTTACACACAAATTTTCTGCATTTTAAAGGAATTACACTTGCTGTATCACAATACTTAAAACAGAAAATGATTTTCACATAATACTGTAATTCATTTTGAAAAGGCAATATAATTACCCAACCCACTTTTTTCCCATGAGACCAGTACTTGTATCCGTCTAAATATAGCATAGTTTTATTTCTACAATTAAGATTTTTGAAATATGTTTTGTGTATTCAAAATTGCTTCAAAATAAGGGGTGAAAATTGGGGGTCACCGAACATATAAGAGAGATATTCTGAATTTAACCAATATTTTAGAATATTGGGGTTGACTGGCAAATAAGTTATAACAACAAATATTTTATGAAAAAAAAACGCCTAAACAATATGAACATGTGTGCAAAACATAATTTTAAATAACAAAATAGTTCCAAACTATTTACATCGACATTTCATCATCAAAAACAGATGTAATATTACCCCACCCACTTTTTTAAAGTTAAGTATGAATTATATAGCATTGTTAACACTCCAGCATGATTATTACTACAACAATCTTCACCAAAGTAAAAGAACAATATACGTGGCTACATAATCTGGAATGTGTTCCATTATGGGGATGATCCGACCAGTATGTCAAGAGTAATGTGTCCCTGATATAGTAAAAAAATTAGCATAATTTACCCATTTTTTACAACTGTATCTTTTTATTTAAAGAAATGTTGAATAAACTTATAGACATTGTGTACGGCCATGGGGTCTTGCAAGAGCTAGATTTCGAGCATTTTCAGACTAGTTAGTCCAGAGTTATCTGTCGCTGTTATATAAAAAGTTGCAATATTTGACAATTTTAACGCTCTAGCTTGAACATTTTCATAACAATTTTGATCAGATTTAATGGAAATGTATATGAGCACAAGCTCTTGGAATAACTCGATTTTGTGTATGATCAGACCAGCTTATCTGGAATTATGTGCTCCTGATATCACAAAAACTCTCTGTTAACAGCACACTTGAAGGGGTTTAGGAGATACAAAGCGGACACAAAATTGAAGGTTCAAACTTTTGACTTTGAGTTGTGACCTTGACCTTGAACCGACATGGCTGACTCATGGGTTCTGCACATTGTCTTGATGAGGTGATCATTTGACCCAAGTTTCATGAAAATCCTTCAACGTGTTCAAGGCGTTTAAGAGATACAGAGCGGACACAAAATGTTACGGAAGGACGGAAGATCAAAGGATGGAAGGATGGACAGAGACCATTCCTATAACCCCCACCACTTGTGGCGGGGCATTAATAAACACAACGACAATAGCCAGAAAATGACCTTGAATTCAGCACCTATAAAATTTCATGTTGTGATAATTACAATAGAGTACTAAAACAAGTCCCAGTACCATATTATCATTTTCTAACAGATGGTTAACCACCTTAAATATTTTAACAGGCAGTGAACAACCTCAAGTAATCTTAAATATTTCTAATTGTCACTCAAAAATGTTCTGGTGTGTAGGACTCTCAATGAAAATTATCTTATATCATATCTGATAATAAATCACCTTAATGTCCAGACGTTGTGCTGAGCAACCTTAAATAATTATTCCTATACTAAGACACTGAATTTAAGTTAGCAGGGTACACTTAGATTCGAAAATTTTGGGCACGGACAGTCTTACATGTCGCGAGTCGCAATATTGCACTTCCCTTATAAGCTGAATCCGGGTGGCCATTTTACAAATTGCGTGCATATTTTGTGCTTTAAATTAATGGCAAAATCAGGATTCTCATTTAAAAATAAAGAAAGTTATCAAAACGAAAGTGTTATACCATCCATGAAAAAAAAACCATGCCAAAATCATCAATTTGTACTTTTTGAACAGCCTGCAGTGATCGCCCTGCAAGAACAATGCTCAGTTTTATTGCATTTCTCAATTTAATAGTCCTTACTGAACTTCAGGATATAAACGGAATGGGGGCCCATCCAGCTCGTTTTTTTTTTCACAAAATAGCGAAAATGTTCCTGGGTATCAATCAACAAGCACAGAACCCTTCCGTGATTTGAATTTTCCGCGAAAAGGTGCCTCATTGATTCATACAAAGCTACCAGAGGTTAGTTTTACAACTGACATCAGAATCTTACATGTGTCGGCTGTATAAATTTTCTAAAGAATTAACAATCATTATCTCTCACCTTAATTTACAGACATCCAATCACGAAGTTCTAATTATAACAAATATTGACGGGGGCCAACATTCGAAGTGTACCCTGCTACCTTAAGATTTTTCAGTTAATGAACAAAAGAGGGTTTTACTAGTTCTGAACTTTTATATGTCTTTCGCAAATTAAACCAAATAAAAATGTTTTCAATAGCATGAAAAGAAGTCTGTATGAGAGAGTCTAAACTTGCCCACCCCTAATGAGCAAATTTTGCCAAAATTTACAAATTGTCGCCACGAGACAAAGAACGTAAATACATCTGTTTTTACCATGTTCTGGCATGATTTAACGTATTTTGTCATTAGGAAAGATATAAGGGCAATTTTGCTTAAATTTGCAAAAATAAAATATCCCCACCCCGCATTTTCCTATTTCATGGGGTCCCCACCGTCCGAACATCCCCCTGATTGACGAGATGCATAGCTGGTGGTCCAAATATGCGTTGTGTGGGTTAACAATGATAAAAATGCTGTTTTTAATGTACCAGAAACCTGTTACTTGAGCTAGAATCTAAAATAAAATAATCGTATGCGTGTATTTTCACTTTTATGCTTTTATGTATCCCCACCTTAACATTTTTGAGCTGCTGTGCCGTCAGATAGCGTTTTAAGACCCCAGAAAGTTTAGAATATCGAAGAAGAGGTTCTAAACTCTGTGAAACCGCACAAATTTAAGAGTTCTTTCGAAATTAATTTTGGCAGATTTTCCTTAAGGTAGCAGGGTACACTTAGATTCGAAAATTTTGGGCACGGACAGTCTTACATGTCGCCAGTCGCAAATATTGCACTTCCCTTATAAGCTGATTATGGGTGGCCATCTTATTAATTGCGTGCATGTTTTGTGCTTTTAACTAATGGCAAGATCAGGATTCTCATACAAGAATAAAGAAAATTATCAAAACGAAAGTGTTACACCATCCATGAAAAATAGCATGCCAAAATTATCAATTTTGCACTTTTTGAACAGCCTGCAATGATCCCGCTGCAAGAACAATGCTCAATTTTATTGCATTTCTCAATTTAATATTCCTTACTGAACTTCGGGATATAAACGGAATGGGGGCCCATCCAGCTTGTTTGTTTTCACTAAATAGCAAAAATGTTCCTGAGCATCAATCAACAAGCACAGAACCCTTCCGTGATTTGAATTTTCCGCGAAAAGGTGCCTCATTGATTCATAACAAGCCACCAGAAGTTAGTTTTACAGCTGGCATCCGAATTTTACATGTGTCGACTGTATAAATTTTCTAAAGAATTAACAATCATTATCTCTCACCTTAATTTACAGACATCCAAAATCACGTTCTAATTATAACAAATATTGACGGGGGCCAAAATTCGAAGTGTACCCTGCTACCTTAAATCAACAGGCTACTTCAAATCAGGCCATAAAAATATATAAAGTGTGTAGTAGACCAAATTCTTATCAAAGTATCTTTCAAGTTCAGAACTGACTAGTGCTAGTGCTGAAGTAAATCTATTTCTTTTCAATTCACTACACAAGATATTATATTTGAAAATTTCTATTAATTGACTATTTGGAAAAGTACCTTGGACCTGTCTCCAATGAAATTTACCAAAATTCTCTAATACAAAGCAAAGAAAACCTGTAATTTGTTCAGGATAATATTAAACAGTATGTTCAAATCAAATAAAAGTACGTGATTTTTTATACCCCCACTTTAATGTAAAAATACACAAACAGATTTTCTGAAATTCTATTAATAGAACAGTTTTACTTGATGCTAAAATTAGTTAACCTCTGGACCAATGAAAAATCAATACTAGCTTGTAATGAGGATGTGGAAAATTGCTGGAATCCCAAAATGTGTACTGTAACTAATAAATGGGGATCCAGAAACTGAATCAAAAAATATGACAACTCTAAAAATAAATACCACTGACTAAGAATAGTATCAAAGTACTGGCTTGTTGAATATAGTACCTTTTAATTGTTACATATATTGTTTTTAAAAGAAATATTTATTTTGATGGCAATTTCAATAGATTTAAGAGATAATATTTAGTTTGAAAAGAGATAGATAGAAGATACATCCAAAGAACTACAAAATACATTATAGCTATTTGAAACAACATGCAGAATCCTTCACCAATTAGTTTAATTCTGTTGAAATCCCTTTTACCAAGTTAATGTGACTTGTAAATTTTCTTTCTCTCTATCTTTTACGAGAGCACATCTTGGCTGATAGTGATTCTTTTTTTTTCATTTGTATTTTATTGAAATCACCCAAAAATCCTCACTGATTACTGAAATACTAAACAGTTGTAAAGTTTCAACATCCAATTTTACATTTCACTCAAAACCTGTATGATATAATAAACACAATTCTATCAGATCACTAGCTGTTTACTGAAGGAATCACTGTGTAAAAGTCAAATCAAAGTAAGTGTAGACCAGTCTGTAAATACTGTCTCTTCTGTCAATGGTAAACCTGTTTCCAAACTTAAAGTTTTAATTTTACTAGTATAATTTTTCTATGTATGTTTTTTCGTCAGAATCACCGGATTTTTTCTGTATCCTAAACTCAGTGTTGTCGACCTCTGTACTTGACATTGTACTTGTGTTCTGACACCCACTAACATTATTCATAAAATTTCTTCACTTGGCAAATTAACCACCACATATGTATAAACATCAACACATGTGTGAAGTCTGGAGTACATCTGACATTGTACATATAATATAAAATTCTGGTTCATGTATTTTTAAGAGTATCCTGCACAAAGCTCAGCAAAAATTTCTCTCAGAACTGATTTATGAATTAATGTTTCTTGTCAATCTGACTGCACATCATTTAACGACCACACACTTACGTACATGTCGGATTGTGGGAGTATGGGCCGCCGGGAGAAAAATATTGAGAAATATAGAGACCTATACCACATTGTAGATTGAAGTGAGTTATCGTTATTTCCCATGTATCTCTTTCCAGACACACGACTGGAAAAAGTTATGACGTCATAATTATGGTGGCTAAAGAGAAAATAAGAAATGCAGAAAATTTATGACTGCTGAATAATTACAGGTGACAACGTGTTTGAAAACTATGTTATGATTGTAAAAATGATATCTTTAGTGAAAGTAATGTTTATTCTAGCAGAAAAAAAAACAACAATTTTATGAAAAATAAGATGGAATTAATTATGCTTAAAATGAAAAAAAATATCTATAATTATAAGAAAATAACAAAAAAATTACTAAATGACGATACCAAATAAGCAAATGTCTGTTAAATGGCGCAGTATATATATAAAAATAGGAATAGTCTGATAATCGGTCACTTTCATAGTCAAATAGCATAATTATATATATCTATTTACCATTGTTTTCTGTATGAGTGTGTCAGATCAGCTTAACGCCCCGACAATGTGGTCAGAACGCAAAATCAATAAAAAGAATCTGTAACATGGTGCAATCTTAAGGTTGTTTCTAATGATATAACAGCTAAAACGTAAACTACTTTATACTGCAGATTCTCCTATTAACATTGGTAAATCAAATTAATACAGACTTCCTCGTAATCCTTAGTTAAAGACACCTACGAAAGGAATCATCAGAAGATTTCTCTGTACGTTTCTATCCACGATGCCAGGTGGTCTATTATGTCATCGTCATTTAATGACTACAGTATAATTACGTTTTACATTAGGAAATTTAAAGTACTTAAATCTACACCTTATTACTATAATTTGGCCACTAATCACATCCCTGAAGTTTGTATTTTCAAAGATCGAATAGATGATTAGCAAGATTACTTTGGCTTACTTAATTGCATATACAGTCTAAACTCGTTTCGTAGATAATTTAACCTCGTTTTTCATGTACAAATACTAATTTATTTTATCGTATATCTTCATGTCTAACTGATATTTTACCCCGTGTGAAACGATATTGCGACAAAGTATATGTAAACTCTGAAAAAAAAAAACATTCCTGGAAAAACCCTAACCCTAACCCTAATCCAGCAATTACAAGTGTGCTATTAGTTGTTTCATATGATTTCTTTACTCTTTACACCTATTTCCCTAATAATCTAATGAATGACAAAGGAAATGTTTTTATCAAATGTATTCTTTTGCATTTAATTTCAGCTAATCCTTTACTCTTTTTTATATTGCTGTTTGTCAAATCCTCTCCTTATTGAACAACATTGATGTCCTGTCAGGAAATGCATTTTTTCGAGATGTAATAAGTCCATGATAACTATTTCTGCCTAGCTTGTCGCAGATATTTTTCATACATTTTAGAAAACGTTATACACAGACAGTCAGGTGGGGTTAAATTCACGTATTCTTGATGATGCTTTCAAATACGGACAATCAGTTGTTGCTCGAATAGTTGAAATCTTATGCCAGGGAGGTGCTGTTATTAAATGTAACTAACAATTTAAAAGACTACAATACTGCATCGCTTGGGATTGACATACATGTTTCTCTCTATATATAATCAATTTAAGTATTTAGATTTACCCAAGCTTTTATCCTATTTAGATTGGGTGTTGGGATGTTCCCCATACATACTTTTGAAATATATACACATGTAAGACCAGGTAAGTATCTGTTAGTAGATGCGTGGTTTGTCTCAATATAGCTGTAGATCATGTTGTCTCGGTTATATGCGACATTTAATAAATACCTTTTACTTTACTTTTGCAAGATCAACTTTCAAGAACTCAATGAACGTTTTCAATATGTCCTTTTACAGAAATATCGCTATAATCAACTGCAAGAATATTCTACTAAATGTCAGTATCGTAATGCGTTTTGTGTTTACGTTTAACAGCAACTTAAAATACTAAGTGTATCAAAACAGTAGTTATTTATCAAATTCAATGGAAATTTTCCCAAATGTGTTTAAAATTGTACATTTCACATTCAGACAGTATCCCACTCTCATATAAATGACAGAGCTTTACCTAGTAAACATAGTGCATCAGGTACTGAAAAGAATGTAACCATTATTAATAAAAAATAATATCCCATGAATTTGATTAAGCATGACTCAAATGAGCCACGCCATGAGAAAAACCACCATAGTGGCTTTGCGACCAGCATGGATCAAGACCAGCCTGTGCATCCACGCAGTCTGGTCAGGATCAATGATGTTTGCTTTCAAACCCTACTGCAATCAGAGAATCCGTTTTATAGCGAACAGCATGGACAAGACTGCGCAGTTGCTGGTCGGAAAGGTACTATGTTGGTTTTCTCATGATGCGGCTCAAATCATTTTAACTTTTAAGTGTCATCCTTTTTTCATTATGCATTGGAAGCCATTTATATTCAGATTTGTGTTTACTTTTAGAGCAATTGTTTCTGGAATTTCATTCACTTGCCTCTTATCAACTAATTATACGTATTTGTTGCTTGTCAACGTGGGTGGTACGTAACTAAGGCAAAACTTTCGAAATAGAACATGTCCTAATCTGTAAGTCAAGAAAGATTTACGAAATCAAAGAATAGCATCGTACACACGATAACATTTGACTGTACATCCTAAACTTAATTGGTGTTGTATACAACAAAAACCTAACGTCTGTTGAGGGCTTTAGAATGAACTTAAATAATTAATAAATAATTACGGTATCAAATGACAATACAACATATTTTACATGACTCACCAGACTTTTGGAAACTGTAAACCATAAATTAACAGGAACAATGCCACACCACTCTGGACAACTTCCGCATTTATTCTGGTGCTGTGCTATTTTGGGTTGATGTCGTATGTATTTCCATGTTTTTTTTTATTTTTCAGTATTTATTTTGGAAATTTTATGGAAAATGTAGACAAGCTTACTGTCGCTGAACCTAAGTCGCCTATACCGTCGTCCGTCTCGCAAGGCCGTCGCCTAGGGAACCCCAGTCCGGCGGCTGGAAGGGAACCGGTACCCCACTGCTCGGACTGACTGCTTTTTAATTTCTGACTTTTACAGCCGCAGTTTGACCGTCGCAATATAAAACAAACTGTATACGTCGGGTTAGTTCGACTAACAAATTATGCACTAAGACCAAATGTGGTTTTCTTGAGGGTGTTGTGAAGATGCAGCTGCTGATTACATTTATTGCAACGTTTAAGCTGCCTTGCCAAGTGGTCCAATTCCTTCCTGCCATTCTGGAAACTGGATAAAGTCCTCATGGATCACTAGTGTAGGAATGTTCCGAATGCCAGACAAACTGTCCTTTTGTACGAACCATATTTAGATCTATAGAAATATTTCACAGTCTGTTCCGGTACTCTCGACAGCTAACAGTTACTGATGGCAAACGTTAAACAAATAACAGACGTCGTGAGACGAAGAATTCGTCAATTTTTCAACCAAAAAACTGCATCAATACGACACGTCCGCATTGCGCCAAAACAAACAACCGCTTTACGAAACCGGTGAATGTCGTTAAAAATCTCGCGATAAACTTAGATTTACAGTCTCAGCAAATAGATTCCTTCTAGCTTTTCCATTACGACGCCGATTATTGAAGATTCTCTTGGAAAGCAAGCAAGAAATAAGTAAAATTCAACACACTTAAATTTTTTGACTTTACCTAAACCAAAATCATTCGCACATGCGCACAAAATGTACCGAACTACCTTAAAAATGTCTTTAAAATAGTGTATAATTTATGGAGATCATTTAAACGTAAAAATTGATATTTACGTTAAAATGACTTTAGAGCGCTAGATAGGACGTTGAGTTTCAAATAAAAAATTTGCTTCAATCTTGTCTCGTGAAAAAAGCCAAATGATAGAATTTGACTAAAAACTAACATGATGATGATTTTTTTTTCTAGATTGAAGGAATAAAATTATGGCATCACCGAACTCATTTTCGCGTCAATTCACATTACGCTACACCTACCCCCAAATCACAAGATAGCGCAAATGAGTAATTTTTCCAGTACCTCGTCCTTTTTCCATAAACCTACTATTTTATTTTTCTTTGTACAATGAAATAATAATACTCTTACCTGTTACAGCGAATATCATATTTTGCAAAAATGCACGGGAAGCCGGTATGACGGTGACTTCATTCCCCGCATTTTTTGTTTGTTTGTTTGTTTGCAAACCACGTAGAAACTTAACGGCCTTTACATTTCCTTACTGTTTTGAAAGTGTTTTTCAGTTGCATATACAGTTTACGAAAAAGAAGTAAAAGATAAAGTTTGTGAAGATTACGAATTTCTGTGACTGATTCGTTGTGCTCGGATGTCCATGCAGACAACCAGTCTGCGGTGTGTACATTAACCGAAACCGGATAACATCGAAAAAATTGCCGCAGTATATGCAGAAAACAAAGACAAATAACTATATACGGACGTTACCGTGTCATTGATTTTCATCCCCGTGCTTCGCGCCGTGGATAAATCCACTATTATCTCTTATATCATGATTACGGAAATTATAGAAGTTATGATTTATTTAAAATAGCGCCCATGGTATAAAATTTCAAAAGAATAAAAAAATTAACTGCTTTAAAACAGAATTCTGCCGTCAGTATATTAGAACATTTGCATAGAGCATGTAATTTACCGTAAAAGCCCGAAGCAACTAAACTTACGGTCATCTTATGTGATTTGCGTATGTGCGTGTGTGCGTGCTTTCGTGCGTGCTAAGGGAGATTTAGGGGTAATAAAAGGAAAAACAAGATTCAAGGAACCTTTGCTACCGTGGCGGGGCGGCTAAGTCAATGGTCATACATCTGAAATCAAAAACTTTAAAACATTTGAACTTGTATAATATTGAACTAGGATATTTTACAAAAGTTATGTTTCAAGTGTGGAAAACTGAACTATATATCCTTTCGACTACCGCTATCGTACACCGACGCACTACCTGAGACGCCAAATGCAGACTATATTTTTGGGGTTCTCCATTACCGCTACTGTTTTGCAGGCGGGCTACCGCAGACGACTAATACGTACCAGAAAAATGGGGGTGCTCATTTCCATAGCGTATAATGCAGTATTTGGGTAAAAATTGTATATTTTCGCAATTGAAAATAGAAGGAATTAACAAAAATATACTACATTTTTATGCTGCGGTAATTTTTATGTAAAACGGTTGCTACACTATGGTAGTTAAGTACATTGTGTGGTTATTGGTAAAACTACACTGTGGCACAACTTATAGTTTCTTGTTTCCTGCAATAGTCTACTATGGTATTTATATGCAGATAAAACAAACAGTTAATGCTATTTATTATAAGTCACATATTTAAACGGCCATTGCATCACTGTGGCAGTACATGCTATTTTGTTTGAATATGTATTAATACGCTGCGGCACTCTCTTTGGTTTCGCATGCCCTGCATTAAACTACTGTGGTAATCGGGGGAATAAATAATGCCTACAGGATACGTTTTGATTACTAGTATAATCCTTTCGCAGGGTAACTTTCTCAGCGCTGTGGAAGTGCACTTAATTTCATTTAATATGTATAACTACACTATGGCACTGCCTTAAAATTCAAGTTTCTCACAAAAGTCTACTATAGTTCTTAGTAACAGGACGAGTAAAGCTACACTGCGGTACTACATTGAATTTTGTTCTTCCTACAAACGTCTATTGCGGTTATTATTTGCAGAGTGGTTTGGTTGCTGTAACACTTCCTCCCTATGTCAGCCCCTCCCCCTCCCCAGTCCCGTCTAACAAAACATATGCATCCCCACTCCTATACCTAGATCCTCACTCCCTGTAATTAATATAAGTGCTCTTTTTTCCAGTCACCATAGTGCTTTGGAATTCCCTTCCAGAACAACTTGTGCAAGCCCCAACCCTGAACCAGTTTAGACAGGGTGTAACCAAACTTGCACACATTGCTTAACATGATGGACCTCTTTCTTTAAACTGCTTTGGTCTGTAAATCCTTCTTGTAAAACTGTCAACTATATTCATGCTTGCAATACACATCATGTATTACTTTTATTCTTCTGTCCATTCTACTTCTAAAATTCTTGTACAGCCGTGAAGAGGAGTGATGCAGTATAAAAAGATAAATAGATAAATATTTAGTTAATAGTATGCATTAAAAAGAGGCTTTAAAATATTCGTTTTAGCAGATGCAGTTTCTGCATATCTTTGGAAGTTTAAAGTTTATATTAGAAGAAAAAAAAAGAAGTAGAACTAACGAGGAAGGTTGTTGAACATCTGGTTGAACCGTAAAGTGCTTCTAGACACATCCCTTTGGCACAGGCGTTCCTTGCCAGCTCAACCCATCTTTGTAGGTCTTTTAATATAGGGCGAAAATTCTTGACATATGATTTGTAACCACAGAAATTAGTCCGACAGAAGGATGTTTCGGCAGGAATTATGTAATACATGTAATACATTATAATTCCTGGTTTCGGCTAGTACAATGAACAAAGGACAGCATATGACACGTCAAATCAAAGATGGAAACATGGTAGCTAGAGTATGGAAGGTTACCGTTCAGGAATTAGAAAACCCAAACAAACGCAGGTAGTTGATACCATTGACCGAGAGTTTGCAGACTCACATGAAATTATCTCAATGTCAGGGCGAACAAATGCTTGTCAGTTTTACAGTATGAAGAAACTAAAGACCGCCGGGGTCTCAAAACTCCAACGTCATCATTTGGTTGTAAGAGGTGTAAAGACAGTTATATTGATCTAATGAATAGTTTTAAAGATTTCATGGTATTATTGAGTCATTGCTATGTTACGTGAACGTACTTTCTTTTACTTCAGGTATATAAATTGGGTCTGAGTCAACAAGTCGCTCAAATCCAAAAATGTACTCGAATTACCGCTCTGGGTCAAATTTCTTGAAATATTTAAGCATGTCAGAAGAGGAAAGGTCTGTTATTGCATTATATATTCGACTGCTCTTAACAGGTTAATCTTCTTAGTACAGGATAAAATGTTTCGGGAAACCTAGCCGTTAAGTACAAAGCCAGTTCCAGAGAAGTTGTGCAATATTGTAGTTGAAAATCAAAATGTATTGCTTACATAAAAATATTTGTCATCTTTTTTCAGGGTTAATCCCCGTGATCTTTTAAATAATACTTTCAGAGGATGCTTTCTTTCGTATCATGCGTCCAGAACTGGGATTGGCTAACTAAAGGACAAGTCCATACAGACATCCAATCTGAAAACGTCCGTAAAACTTATGGCAAAAAAAGCAAAATTGGAAACTCCAGAAAATCGATTTTAGTATATATAACCATTGCAAATCACTAAATGTTATAATCTGATACGTTTTATTATTGCTCATTATTACTACATTTTAATAAGAAATCCCTTCCTTCAATTTAGCTACATAACGGTTGCAAAAAAATCACCCAGGAAGGTACATATCAAAATAGAAACACCCCGTAAAATGTCAACAAAATTATCTTTGAAATCGACGAAGAAGAAATGACTGTCTGACTAGCGGACACTAAGCACAAACTTGAGAAAGTAATAGACAGTGTCTAAGATTAGTGACAAAATTACATGGTGTACACATTTTTACTATGTGTCGTGTGCATATGTACGTTATGTTTTTAGTACGAATGAGAAAGTTTGATTGATTCATCTTTTGATAATTTATTTTCACATGCAATATACTTTTCTAATATGAGCTGTCTCAAGGGAAAAGGTGTTTAGAGTTAAAGTTTTGAAATTCAAGAAAAACATGTTTCATAAAGTTTGGCTTCTTGTGAATTTTGATACATTGGTATAGAAATAATAATCATACAACCGGGCATATTAAATTTAGACACATAACTACATATATCTTATTAAAAAGTTTTACCGATGACATGTTTATCACTGTGAATTTCGGACATTTTATCTTTCTATGCGTCATTAACAATGCTAATTACCCTATCCCCGACCCCCTTGCCTTTAGACGGCTATTCAAAAAATACATGTTTATCTGTATTGATTAACGATTATTGTCGTAAGTTGTTGACAAAATTATTTCATTCTTACTCAGTTTAAACGGACTACAGTACAAATTCAACAAAAACAGGAATTATTTCATGACTTTCAGTGAACTTTTGTGTAACATTACATATGCTCTATGTTACCTTTTGCGATGATTTGTAATTAATGAATGATCCTCATCTGTTATAGCTTTTACAACTTGCTTTCGTTCAAATATATTTTTTTTCAATTTTCTGTCAAATGTTTTTGTTTGCTTTTAATGTTTTACTTTTTATCTCCTACCCGTTTCTCCGGATCGGACTATAGGTAGGCTGTCTATCATGAAATTTAGTCCAAAATACGTTGTTCAGGTTGTGTAGCATTTGATATATGATTCTTCTTACTCATACCCGTTCATAGGAAATTGCCTGTACTGTAGTGTGTTCATTCAGTTGTTAATTTTATCATTTTATCTTATTATTTTTTGTTATAAAAATGTTTTGTTGCATTTTACTTTTAGTCACCTACCAGTTATGTCAGCGGATCGGACCATGTAAACACGTCAACTATACGTTATTAAGGTTCATTTAACAGATACAAGTGCCAAAACAAAACTCAAAAATATCGAATGACACTCCGTGGTAAAACTAATAATAGTATAGTTAAAAGTGTCTTTTTCTTAGTTTGTTATGCCTTACTGACTTTAAAACAGATTTTAAAATAACTGAATTTATTAATAGCATTATATCTAACTTAGAGCGTATCCCAGTATTCCGTTGATACTTTTCTTTAAAGTCCCAATTAAGGTATCAATTACGGTTTTGGAAAAAAATCATTTAGAGTCTTTTTTTGTTTGAATTTATGGCCATTTTCAACATTATTCGAGTTATATCAGGCAGCCAGTTCAACTAACCATCGTTCCTAGGAAAGACCAGTACTAGACGCCAAATTCCGTAAGCAGCTGCCTACTTTCTGACATAAAAATCCTAGCCGGTAGCACAGCTCGAACCTGCGACCCTCTGTCAGTGCGAGGATTCAGAGATTACAATTGCACGAATGTATCTTCTACATTACGGACCCGGACTATAAATTAAAGGCACATGTGAAATACTGAATACTGTACCATTTATAAAGCATTCCAGAGTATCCATGCATTATAATGCATAATGCATGGAGATCAAAGTCAAATTGCATTCTTAAATAAAGTTCGAGTTTTAAATTTGAAAAATACAATACTTCCATAGTGGATAAATTTACACACGTCTTGTATGCAATTGGAAGAAGCGATGTGTGCAAAGGTATTACCGTTGCGGCGTAAAAACAATGAAACGTTCTGTAGAGAATTACCACAGTGTATATATGTATGTTCCATGTGCAATACCAATTTAAAATATTACTGCCGTAGTGTGTAAATGTACACTATTTCTGATTACCACAGTGAAATTTTGTATATCATGGAAAATAGTTCAGAACTACCGTAGTGCCACAGTGAAAGTAACTGGTGAAAAGTCTACAAAACGCATCAGTGGCAGACCCGTGGTTTTCAGACTTCTAGAATGCCGGAGCCGCATAATGCAGACGTAGTAAAATAGCTTTAAATACCGTAGCGTAGAAATGAGTAATTAATTAAGTTTTAAAAACTGAGTTCGGTAATTACCGCGGCGTGCAACCATCAAAACTAATGGGTATTTTTGGAGAGTAATGATCCCTTAATTGTCTGAAAAGGATTTTCTTATCAACAAATTGCGGTCACAATGATTTTAGAACATTATTGCGCAAGAGACGTTTGGTTTTGTTTTTAAATTTTATGGAGACCTGTAATTTGTTGCGTAATATTATTTAGTATGTCATATGAAAGATTTAACTTATTAGTTTAACTGATTCTATACCGTTTTGTTAATAATATAAATGAAAGTTTACACTTCAGATCAAATTCTGCAATAAATAAAAAAACATTCAAATTCCCCCCAGATTCAAAGAAAAATTAAAAAATTCCGCTAGTCCTACGCTGTACGATGTCGGTAATCTGGACCCTCGTTTTTATGGTACGTTTTAGGCGTCTACGGTAGTCAGTCGGTGTATGATAGCGGTAATAGCGACCCCCGTTTTTATGGTACGTATTAGTCTGCTATGGTAGCCGAAAGGATATTAACAATTACATATGTATAAATTATTTATTTCAGCCGTGTATTACAAAGGAAAATTTATTTATTGGTGTTCTGAATAAGAAAACGATGAAAAAATAATCATTATTATAAAGAAATATATTTTAAGCGATTTTTAAAAATAACATGATCAGTATTTTACGCAAAGTTGTCACATTGCTTATGTAATAAGTTCTGCATTGAAAATATCAGTTTTACAGTTACAGTGTAACTTCCGAAAACCGAACGACCTTAGGACCAGCCTAAAAGTTCGGTTTTTGGAAGTTTCCGGAATTCAGAAGTTCGAAAGTTTGAGGGCAAAGTGGACGTGATGCACAAGAGTTATGTTGTTTTACAGGAGATTATTATCCTTTTAATTTTATAATTTCATACAAAGAAATTAATTAATTAATTAGAAACATTAAGGATAATAGATACATAAATAACAAATAAAAAAAGAAACAACATAACTTTAATACTAGCGTTCATTAAAGTTTAATTATAAATTAATATATTAATTATATAGCGTGTCAAAATAAACGTGCGCCACTAACAGATAAACAAAAGAACATGTTGACAGCATTTTTAGATTATCAGGTGACACTTTTAATCTAGCAAATATTTTGCTGTTCGGTTTTCGGAAGTCAATTCTAGTGTTAAAATATAAACGGTGCTTCAAAAATCGTCCGGTTTTCAGAATTCGGAAGTTCCGGTTTTCAGAAGTTAAAAATATATAGAAATAAGAACAGAAAAATACGGGACCTTGAGTTCCGTGCGGTTTTCAAAGGTTTCCGGTTTTCAGAAGGTCCGGTTTTCGGAAATTACACTGTATTATAATAGAAAGCCTCTTTTGAAAAAGAAAACCCTCTTTCTCAAATACCAAAACTCGTTTCACGTCTGTAGTGAGCCGCAAATAAATGAGCAAGATTTTAATAGAGATATACCAGAAAAACAAGTAAACTAAAATATGTTGTGATTTGGGGGTAGGGGTAGCGTAATGTAATTATAAGGGAAAATGAATTTGGTTACCCCATAATTTTATTCCAGAAATCGACAGAAAATAAAGCTTTCATCATTATATTAGTTTTTTTTCAAATTCTATAGTTTGGGTTTTACATAAGACAAGATTGAAACAATTTTTTTATTCAAAACTCAACGTCATATATGTCGCTCTGATGTCACTTTAACGTTAATATCATCTTTAATGATAAAGTGATCTCGATAGATTGTACACTGTTTTGAAGACATTTATAAATGAAAATATTATAGATAGCAAGCAAATTGATTTTTGTAGAATGAAGAGAACGATTAACGTAAATCTTCTGACGGACGCGAAGTCGCGTTTCATCAAAAATGGACCTCAGTGGTTTGAAGGTTTGCAGAGAAAAAAAATGTTAGAGAAATATCAAAAAGTAAAATACGCAGTCTATGAGGAATATGCTGAATTTTGTATTAATCACTTTTTCGAAAGGAAACACAATATCTACAGATTAGGCGCATTCCACCTTAAAAAAGAAAAAGAAAAAAAAAGACATCAATTAAGAATGTATAAGATCATCAATGAATATCACCGAGGCATTTGTAAATATGTGGATAATTTCACCATATACTTTTCTATTATCTTTCCGTACATTATGTTTCTTTGATTTCTATTTGCTGTGCGATGGTATGTTAAATATGTCATAACAATCAGTTTAATATGTATAGGAACTATAGGAGAAGGACTCGATAAGTTACACTAACTTTTTTCCTTATCCTCATTTAATTAATCTGCAGAACTGTTTAACATGTTATGCATACTTGAATAAAAATAATGTTAAAATTAACCTCATCTTTTCAATTAATCACTTATGTAAACAAGTGTACGTTTGAAATAATAGAGAAGTTTTGATACACTGGAATGGAATTAAAATGTACCTTAACACTTGTTCACAACAAAATGATATCAGTAGTATAAGAAATGATGGAGCGAGCTCGACTTTGACCAACTTAGTTCTACCCTTTGACCAATGCTGACCAGTTTCAGCAAATTTAAAACAGGTTTTCATAGTACTTTATGAAAACCTTCAGTAAATTGTAATTGAACACTTCTGCCAAATGTCTGCCAAAATCCTGTCACGAAGGCAAAACTTCGACAATTCGACAATTCAATTTCAATTCAAATTTATAGGCATAATGAGCAAACAAGTTGCCTTTGGCCATTTACAATATATATATATATATATATATATATATATATATATATATATATATATATATATATAAAACTATGGCAAAGACAAAAATAAATACCAGTATAATGTAATAATGAATATTCAATATATATACATTTTCATACAACATACATTTGAGAAACAGTTAGAATTTCCAAGGCATTTTCCCTAATTAACATATATTCTTTAATATATTTAGATACTTTTACTTGCAAACGTTTATCTTTTGTCGACATAAGTGTGAAAAATTTCTGTACACAAGGCCATGAAATATTGTTAAAGTATGTTCTTCTTACTGTTCTATATGTATCACAGCATAGCATAAAATGATATTCTGATTCAACTGTATTTTGATTGCATAACTTACACAATCTGTTTTCTCTTTCAATACCTCTATATCTACCAAATTCAATTTCTAAGTTGTGAGAAGATAATCTTAAACTAGAAAAATGTTTTCTCAGGTCATCGTTTGTGATATTAGAAAGATAATCTTCAAATACAAAATATGTTTTATATTTGCAATAGTAATCCAACTTTGGCATGGTGTTAATAGCTTCTCTCCAGTCTTGAATGTACTGGTCTCGAATTCTACGTTGCATAATCGGGTAATAATTTACATTTACATCATAATTACGCCTTACATTACCAAAACCAAGATGATCAATCACTGAATTAATTCTAGGTGCCCAACAATTTCTTTGTACATTTTGACAGAGATCATTATACATTTTAAACATAGGTGACTTATTATTTTTCATAATTTTTAATCAATGTTTTATTGGTCTTTCTCTACAGATAATTGATAAAGGAAATCTTCCCAGCTCTCCAAGTACAGCACTATTTGGAGTTTGATATTTGACTCCAAGGATATATTTGCAAAATCTTATATGTAGTTTATCAACATATTTGTAATTAGTCTTGTTACAGATTCCCCACACTTCAGCACCATACAGTAATATTGGTACCACCATTTTGTCAAACAATGAGAGTTTGGTTTTAATATCAAAATTTACTTTATCAAACAATGACAAAACATTATGATAAGCTCTAAGCGCTTGATCATGCAGGGATTTTACAGCTCCTGCCATTACCAGTGTATGTAAATGTTACACCTAAGTACGTAAAATGATCCACTACTTCATTTTTTTCTCCATTTATGATAAAGTCAGGGTAAACGTTTTGTTTACGCTTTTCAAACACACACATTTTAGTTTTACTAACGTCGTTAGTAGATCAAGATCTCTGTCTGGTAAAGAATTAATATCCAAATTTCCAATAATATCATTTATAAATAGTATAAATAAAAGGGGAGATAAAGGTTCTCCCTGTTTAAGACCGATTGTAACTTCAAAGAATTTTGACAACTCCATAGTACTTGACAATTTAGCACAAGATTGGACAACATTATAGATGCATTTAATCATGTTGACCATTTTAGAGCTGATACCAGTTTCGAGTAACTTTGCCAACAATGCATCCCGATTAACGGTATCAAAGGCTCTCTGATAATCTATGAAAATGCACCACACCTTGGAACGTTTTGATAAAACGTTTTGAATAATAGTATGTAAAAGAAAAAATGGCACCAGTTGTAGAACGCCCGCCACGAAAGCCAAACTGTGTATCAATAATAACATTTTCTGATTCACACCATTTATTCATCCGATTTCTCAGTAACAGTGAGACGATTTTACCAATGGCATTTACTAATGTGATTCCTCTATAATTAGAGGGGTTGCTCGCATCACCCTTCTGAAAAATAGGTACAATAACTCCCTTTACCCATGACTTTGGGTAAACACAGTTTTCAAATATATGATTAAACATACTACATAAATAAGGTGATATAAATGATTTTGTATCAATGAAAAAATCAGATACATTATTTTCATAATCACTACTCTTATAACGGTTTAACGTAGAAATGTTTTTTTCTATTTCTTCTACAGTTATTGATCTATCTAACTGATCAATATTTACAGTTTCATCACGTGACATATTATGATCATTTATATCAAAACGACCTTGAGATTCATTAGAAATATTCAAAAAATAAGTGACAAATTCTTCCAGATTCACGTTATTAGCAGTGGTACTATTGGTTTTAAATTTCTTAATATATTTCCAAAATCTACGACAATTTAATTTTCTCTTTATAATAAAAGTTTGACTTGGCTTTACGTTTTGTTTCATTGAAAACCCGCTTCGGGTTTAAAAAGTGTAATTTATTTTCTTCAGACCTATCAACCATATATCGCCGTTTGGCTACAAAAAAGGTATGCTTCGCCGTTCTAAAAGTTTTATTAAACCATGGAGATTTTTTCTTTTTCAAGTTCGGACGACTATTCACTGTTCTAGCAAAACACTTATATGAAATGTCATGAACTAGATTAGAAAACTCGTTCATACACTGGTCTATATATTCTCCCGATAACAATTTGCTATTAATATTGTCAAATAATAAACAATTGTTATTTACTTCTTCTAGAAAAAAAGTCTTTTTTGGATATATCCCAAAATATCTTATCATATTCAACAGAAACATTTTGTGGTAAATCAATACAATAATTCAATGCAAATATAATAGGGCAATGATCCGAGAACTCTGTTATTTCAAGAACACAAAAATCTGTTGTATATTGATAACCCTCATATCCCGTAATAATATAGTCAACTAAACTAGAAACTAGTTTATTTTTTAAAGTAGAATGCTAAGTACATCTTCCGACATCATGGCGGCCATTTATTATACACATGTCATTTTCTTTACAAATACTTAAAAGGTTTATCCCAAAATTGTTGACCTGTTGATCTTGATTACGTCCCACATGCAAATTGATGCGCATCAGACTGAGGTATATCAATATAACGGTCAGGTTAAGATTAGGTATATAGTCGATTAAGTCACATGTGCGAGAATTTAGGTCACCTACCCAGTAGACAATCCCACGGTCACTATAATTACGTATTTCAGTACTAATATGCTGAAAAAGTCAAATTCGTATAGTGTAGAATTATTATTTCTATACAAAGATGAATTTTCAGGCGGTATATAGCTCACACAGAAATAAGGATCATATCTAGCACAAGTAAAATGCTTATCAAGTTTAAACCAAATTATACCTCTGGCATCTAAACTAATAAGCTCTAAATAATTTTATAGCATTTTTTAAAATACACAATAAGTCCCCCGCTTTCACGTTTAGCCCTTTTATTTGACTTTGGATGAGGGCAGTTGAAATAATCAAAACCTTCAATTTTAATATTAGTTGTGTTAGAATTCCATGGTTCTACAAATAGCAAAATGTCAAAATCATTTACAAAGTTAATAAAGTCACCATCGTTTAGTTTCGAATTTATACCTTGTACGTTCCATAATATAGGCATTGTAACTGAAAATACAAACTTCAAGTAGGAGCTATCTAAATTAGATGTGAAGTTAACTGCATCAAAATACAAGGACTGAAAAAAATATTAAAATATCTTTTCCTGAAAAAGAGTTATGTGAGCTGAAAAAAAAAAGATCCCGGATGAAATATTTGGAAAAAAAATGGAGACAATTCCGCAAAGACTTTTTTGGATTAGCAACCTGAATGCAAAACTATGTAAAGATCAAATAATTGATTGCCCTGGGGAAAGTAGAACATTTTTTGTGGTGAAATTTGTCAGCAAACAAACGATTGGTTTTAAAGTCAAAACCCACAGAATTACGCGCCGACTCTTCATGGGAAGTAACTCGTGAGTCCATAACTGATAAACTTTTTGCAAGTGATGTTAACTGATCCTGAATCGAGTCTAACCTTTTTCAGTCTACTGTCCAAAGAATCAAACCTATTCATAATAATCTGGTGAAAATTATCCTATTTAATGGTTGCACATTTGACGGCTGACTCATTTCGCTGATAGAAGTTTGTCTTTTATCCGGTTGAGGGTTCGAGTTATCCGGCGAGGAAAGCTTTCGTTTCGCCTTTTTATCCTTGTTCTTTTTAGCTGGCATTTAAGTTTAAAATCCAACATACAACTTACAACATACCAGCTTATGTAAACACTCTTATAACATACTTATATTTAAATTTCTGACAATTCTTTTGACATCAGTACTGGCATGACCAGAAAGAGCACCAACGCCTAATGGCCCTAATATTTTTTGAGCTATTTTTGCAGCTATTGGAAGTAATGTCCGGCCTAATAGACCAGCCAATGCTCCAAAAATCCGCCATTTTGACCTTGACTGGACATTTGCTTTTTTTTTATTTTTTGAAATTGTAGTTTCTAATCCCTTGTGACAGGATCTTCTGTAATTCCTTCCTTTTTAAATTCTAACTTAAAATGAACAAATCCAAACAAACTTAAAATTTGATAAATTTAAGAGACTTCCAGTAGTTTTATTAATTTGTTTATAAGAATAATTAAGAACATCATCATAAATTCTTGATATACTTGTATATTCCGTTTAAGGATAAAAACACCGTTACCAGCTTCAAGACGGCAAGATTCCAGCTTGCAATCATTATCTGCAGCATTAGCTTTAAATGTATCTAATAAATATTGATTATGTTCTTGTGAATTACTTTGATCAGGCCGTTGTAAATAAACAAACACATGTTTGGGGTGTTTTTTTTACACCAGCTATTATTCTAAAAGTTATATTATTTTTGATGTGTATCTACAGATTGTGTTATCATTTCACGAATATATTTCTAACTTGTTGCTTTCATATATCTTTCAGAAATTAAATTAAGTCCATATGGATTAAACATTAAACATGGAACCCACAAAATTAATTTAGTTACAATTACCCTATCTGCGTCAGCACCATTAGCTCTGTAAATGAATTTATCATCATTTGTTAATTGTAATGTTATTTGTATTTCGCTTGGGTTGGGGGCAACTTTAAACTTTGAAAAAATGAATAATTATTTAATGGAATTTTAGCATTTACCTCACTACCACCTCGGATTAATTTCTTTCTTGATTCAAAACCTTTATTATATCCAGCTTGGCCATCCCTACTTTCAGAAACAGCAGTAGTATCTAAATAAATCAATTCATTTGTTCCTGTTGAGTTTGCATAATCATTAGTTCAACTATGTTATTTTTTACATTTATTACCTTGCATAAATTATTACAATCATACACAATTTTTCCATCCTGTTTAATTATTACTTGATCAATTATCGAAGCGGCATAGTTAATTATAGCATTTCATCATCACCACCTTAATTATTACCATTAGCAAATTTATTTACTTTAAAACTTACTTCAAAATAACCATTAATCCAGTCAAAATATGAACTTC
>NW_026463764.1:0-2998 GCF_021730395.1 Mercenaria mercenaria
GATCAGAAGGGATTCATTGAAGGCAGATTTATTGGAGAAAATATAAGATTGATTTATGACATTTTGTTTGAAACTGAAAAACAAAATATTCCAGGACTATTGTTATCAATAGATTTTCAACAAGCTTTTGATTCTATTTCATGGGATTTTATTCATAAAACATTAGAATATTTCAATTTTGGACCTTCCTTTAGAAAATGGATAAAATTATTTCAGCAAGGAAGTGAAACTTGTATTTTACAAAATGGGCATTTGTCAGATTTTTTTCGTTTAGAAAGAGGTTGCAGACAAGGCGATCCAATATCTCCTTATCTTTTTATTTTGTGTGCAGAAATACTTGGATTAATGATAAGAATGAACAATAATATTTCAGGTGTAACTATTAGTAACAAAGAATATAAAATGAGTCAATACGCAGACGATACTCAGTTGTTTCTAGATGGAACTGAACAATCTTTACGTCACTGTTTGAGTACACTAGACAAGTTTTATAAAATTTCGGGATTGAAAATAAACATGAAAAGACAAGAGCACTTTGGATAGGATCATTGAGTCAGTCATTGATAAAATTATGTCCAGATTTACATTTAGACTGGTCGCAAACACCTCTAAAAATATTAGGTGTAACTTTTTCTTCACATGTCAAAGATATTTGGGATTTAAATGGTCCACTTGTTTTAGAAAAATGCAAAGATTTGATACGCTCGTGGTCAAAGAGAAACTTAACTTTATTTGGCAAAGTAACAGTTATCAAATCGCTTGTAATTTCGAAATTTGTGCATTTGTTTATAGCATTACCAAATCCCCCGTCAATCTTAATTAATCAATTAAATAATATAGCATTTAAATTTTTATGGAATAATGGACCGGATAGAGTAAAGAGATCAATTATAACAAATGATGTCGATTCCGAAGGTTTAAAGATGATAAATATTAACACATTTATACATAGTTTGAAGTTGAGCTGGTTAAGAAGACTTTCTTTGAATAATTGTGATACTTGGAAAGATTTAATAAATTTTCCTTTCAAGAACATTTTCACTTTAGGTGCAAGTTATGCCAAGTTAATGGCTGTGAGAATACAAAATCCATTTTGGAAAGACGTTCTTGAAAGTTGGTACTGTCTTTGTGAATCTATTGATATTACAGACCTGCAACAAATTTTATATTCTCCTCTTTGGAATAATCACAACTTCAGATTCAAAACATATATGAATAACAATTGGTACAAGAATAAGATTATCAATGTTATAGATCTTCTAAATGAAAATGGAAATTTTTATACGATAGATGAGTTAAAACGTATATATTTCAGTAAATGGTACATTTTTAGACCTACATAGAATTATGAATAATATACCAAACGAGTGGAAAGAAAAGATAAGAAATAATAAAACAGCTGTCCACAAATACAACGTAGATATTAACCCATACTTAAGATTACTTTTTAAAGATAAAAAGGGCAGTAGCTCTTTTTATAATACCATTACAAGAATTAAGGAAATATACATATACCAAATAAATGGAACCAAACATTAGGACATATATCAGAATTAGAATTTAAATTATTTTGCAAAAATATAGAAACAATCAAGGAAGTCAAACTAAAAAATTTTCAATTTAAGATAAATCAAAACATTCTAGTAACTAAATCATTTTTGTATAAAATAAATAAAGTCGACAACAATTTATGTTCATATTGTCGTCAACAACAAGAGACAATAGAACATTTAACATTTGAATGTGCACATGTTAATAAGTTTTTATTTGACTTAAGTAATTGGGCAAAAGAAAGATTTAATATTGACATTAATTTACAGAAAAAAAATTTCATTTTTTCGTATGATACCTGTACCAATCGAGCTGGAAATTATCTTGCTTTACTTCTAAAGTATTATGTTTATAAAACAAAGTTTAAAGAAAACTGCTGTAGGTACCTCTCTATACCAATGTTCAAGGTTTATTTTAAAGATAAACTTATAAGTTTAAAATACATTTCAGCCATAAATAATAAAATATCTGAATTCGAAAAGAATTGGTCTCAAGTTATCGAAACGATAGATAACTAAGCAAAAATTAACAACAGAATTTAAGAAATAAAGCAAAGTAAAATATTTCCTAACCTGCCAAAATATCATCTTTAATAATACCAAAATATTGAAAAATAAAAACTTGTTAATTCCGATCTTTTATTAATAGAGCTAACCATAACTGTCTACTAAGAGTTATTAAGGGTTTTTTCATTTTATTAAATCAGTTTCCCCCATTTTTCACTTTTTTCTTCCTCTTTTCTTTTTTTTTTTCTTAAACAACTTGCGCATATTTCTGTTAAATATGTGCTCTTTTTTTCCTGTCTATATTTTTTTTTTCTCATACACATTTCATCATATTTTCGTAAAATATTACCCCAATTTCTAAATTGCCTGATAACAAATGTCAATGATAATATACGACTTAAGATAGTATATGAAGTAGTTTAAAAATATGTATACATAATAGATCACTAAGATTACATGTTGAACAATATGTCTTGATATTTACATTATTAATTTATGTAATTGTACGTTTGCATCATGTGTTTATATGTATCTATATATGTACGTTTGCATCGTGTGTTTATATGTATCTATATATGTACACAATTTGAAATAAACGGGGTTACCAAAAAAAAAAAAAAACAAAAAAAAAAAAAAAAAAAAAATACTGTATAAAGCAGCTAAATCCATCAAAAGCAAGACTTTTATTATCGACAATGTAATATGTACATAGAATTAAATCAAAGACAATCTAGACCAATGCCTGAAGACATCTGAACAAGAGAGCAGTCTGAAAGACGGCTGTATATCCCTAAACACTGTGTTTTACAGTGAATTAGAAATAAATGAAACCAAGTAAGCTTTAAAAAAAAAAAAAAAAAAAAAGTTTGGGTCCTTTGTTATTGCAAATGGACAGTTGTATAAAAACACCCATTTGAAATTAGCATTTAAATATGATTTTT
>NW_026463765.1:0-27727 GCF_021730395.1 Mercenaria mercenaria
GATCCTACTATCTCAAGCTTCTCATTGTAAATCAAACATTTCATGTTTTTATTATCCACGGCAACCAATCTACCATCCGGCAGGAAATCCAGGCCTGTGTATAACGGTTCACCGACATCATCTCCAGTCTGCTTCAAATCAATAGAAGTAATCTTCGTGAACTTAATAATCGGATCTGCAGGTGTTATAGGTTTCACATTTTGCGGTACGCAGTGTTTAATGTCAGCTGTCCCGGAACGTAATTAGAAATCGGAACTGGGGGCAATTTCATAGTGTCATCAAAATCAAATGAAACGGTTACAGTCTCAAGTTACAGTTTTCAACGTTGCTGCTAAGTTCATCGACTTGCTTCTTCATTTTATGTTCTAATATAAACTGTTGTGATGGCGTCTAACGTTATCAATTGTTTCCAGAGATTTTGTTGCATCAGCAACATATTTCTCACTGTTTGATTGCTTCCTTGTCAATTTATCGAGTGTTTCTGTCTTAAATGATTCAGCGTCCTTAGCAACGGAAACTTCCAAATCGTCAAACATTTTCATTACATTATCCCGCATCCGCCTAATTGTAATAGACACTTCTTTAACATCTTGATCCAATTGCTCTTTTGACGACTTGGCATGTTTAACGATATTTTCAGCCTTCTCTTGTACTTCTTGCAACGTAACTTTTAATTTGGACTTAACTACTGCAGACCTTCTGTCAATCTTCTGTATTTCTACGACACTGTGACATTTCCGGTGATCCACAATAGCACAGGTACTGCAACAAAGCTTATTCTCATCCTCACAGAAGAATTCTAAAACATTTTTATGCTCATTACATTGGTCTAATCACTTCATATCAAACGCGACTTGTTTCGTTTTCGCCTCTTTTGCATTCACTAGCTTGTGATTTCTCAAGAACGCATGTTATGTACGTTTGAACATTCTGTACACTGAAACTCGTCACTTGTTGAACAAAACACATCAGCTACTGTTTGTTTATCCTTACTTGAACATGGTTGACATAATATCTGCTCTGTTCGTCCAGGAACTGCATCATCAGAGCTGTTATTTTCCATGTTTCCACTCTCCTTTCCTGCCATTTTGAATAGTAAAATAATGAAATTCTGTTTAACAAATGCTATTTACCTGTCAAGTTATACATTGACTTAAACCCACTTAGATCAATAAATTGAATGAGGAAGTAAATTGCGTTTCAAATACAATCATGATAATACAAGATTTGTAATCATAAATTTGTTTTAATACGTTGGTTAATATCGTGCTCTCAGGAAAACTATAGACAGATGATCCATGACTATTCAAATAAGTAGTTTATCAAACTCCATTGCTCTATGATAGTGTAGTAGGGCAGAGTATAAGGGTTCACCTATACTTCCTTGCTATCGAACTAGATTTTGAAGCGACGTATTACAGTGCCCGTCTTAGGTGTGAGAGGTCCCGGATTTGATTTCCGGTCAGGGCTGAGGTATTTTCAGTCTGTTACATTTTGGCGCATTTGGTATTCATTATCATGCATTTTACATTAACAAGTTTGCATTTATTATTAGATCTGTGAGCGAAAGACAGCTGGGTGAGAAGGAAATCAATTTCAAATAGTCTGAAATCGTTGATTTTAACATATTAGATATATCAACTAGACTAGATAAGAAGATCCTACACAACTATGTTTACATTTGATTAATGATAAACTTGATATATCAGTAGATGGAATGAGGTAGTAAATTGTGTTTTAAAATCTTTTTTAAAGTTAAGGAGTATCTCATATAAACACAGTGATACTTGATAAATGAACAACATCTTTACCAATATTTTACATGACCATTACATGTTCTGCCGTACTGTCACGTACGACGTATACTTAAAATATTCTGAAAAAGTTGTCCCATTTGAAAGTGAATGTCATTTGTAAAGAAATAAAAATAAACAATTGCTGAAAACTGTGTTTCACCTAGTTATGTGAAATGTCAACACTCGTACGCTATTGCAAATGCATCAAAACAAACATATGTAACAGTTCTTTGAAAATGCTGAGTTTTTAAAGGCGTTTGACTGTCCGGAATTGTGGCCCCTTTATGCAGTCTTTTTCCGGAATTCGATGTGTGTATCAGTATACTGACACTTGTTTCGTAGAGCAATATGTAGTTCAATTTTCATGTGAAACAATTTCTTCTTTCTATGATTTGGTGTTGTTTGATGTTGTTTTCCCAAAACCTACTGCTAAACGTAAAGGAAGAATGTTTTATGAAAAGGACAGTGCAAATTGCTAAACATGAAGTGCCAGTTATTTACAGCTGAATACCAATACATTATGTCAAATGTTGAATGCTAAATGTTAAGTGTTAAACATTTAATGATAATTGTCAAATGAAAAATGCTTAATGCCGATTAATTTTACTTTAGGATTTAAGGGACTGTATCTCTGAAACTAATGAATGTACTCTTTCAAACATTTTAACACATAAAATGCTCTACCTATCTGATTTGAGGCAATAACGTTTTCTAAGGTTATGCGAAATGATTGAGTACAAAACAGGCAATGGCAAATATGCATTAATTAGTCTATTGATATACTTAGTTCTTTATTCACATAAGCATTTTGCAGCCATTCTTCCCTGTCTGTTCATGGGCGGTGTCCCACTGTGTGCCCTTGTTTGTTCCTTTTGTCCTTGTTGTCTGTTTGTTTTCTCTCACTCTGTGAGCAGCCATGCGTGCGTGCGCGTTTGTGTGTGTGTATTGGTTTCGCGTCCATGCTTGTATGGCTATGTTTTGGGTAGGCTGCTTTCTTTGAACGTGGCCTAACTTATTAACTTATTAAATATTCACCCTTTTACTGTTCCTCCAACTCTCACATTTCTTTACCCCGTCCCCGTTTTCATATCTTTCAAATATTTAAAATGTACTTCTGCTGCCGTCTGCTATACGTTTGCATTGCATATTCTATTTATGGAGGGCATACTTTGCGATGTGTGGCTCTGTGTGTGTTTGCTGGGCTCTGAAGATGGTGGAATACAGGAGACATGGAAATTCCACGGAAACTAGGTTTTCCGAACCGCGAACCATTTCCCCAATTTTCTTAGTACTTAACGTGACAATGTTCTTACATAATGCACGGGAGAGCTATGATTCATCACCCACTTTACTTATCTAATGATGGTCAACAAGAGTACAAATTTCAAAACTATAGCACATTGTTTTTGTTTTAAATTGACCTAAACAAGCAACATAAACAAATTCTTTTCCATGTACAGTAAGGGTCATAATACAAATTAAATGCACCAGAGAGTTATCGGTCATGGTCATCTCACTTACCTACTTACAGTTATCATGTTTACAAAAAATCAAGGCTAAAGTATTGAAAAAGTTTCCTTATTTCAAACAAGAAATACCAATTAAAAAAATGGCAATTTTAAGTACAAAAATGGCATTTTTCTTTCAGAGCAGGTTACCCTAACGTTATTATAATAATCACAATAAGACAGTTACCATTAAGGTTTAAAGCTCTGTCCTTAAGAATGTTTACGTCAAAAGTACCCAAGACCAGGGCTTTATACCTCTTAGCCATGGTGGGATGTTTTAAATCTGGACACTTAAGTCCAAAGATAATTACCTTTTTGATTTGTTTAGCACATTTCTGTTGCAACCAGTACTATTTGTTCCAGAATGTTTTGAAACCATTTATCAGGATACATACTCAAATCTATAGCTATATAGTGTTATAAACTACTATGAATTGTTTTAGGTATCATGAAAAAGTTTTCTATCTAGGTAGCAACATAATGTGCTATCTACCCATGGCCTAAGAAAATATTACGGACTTGAACCATTAGATAAGAAAGGCATCAAAGTACTCGCATAAGTACATTTACCATTTTATCCTACCTTTGTGCGAAGTACACGGCAAAATCTACGAATAAAATAAACTTTGCTTTATCAGGTGATTGACTAAAAAAACTTTTGTCGTACTTCTTATTTGACATATTTCCAAAACGACACCATTTTGTATTTTGCTTTTTGCGATCACATGTATTTTGCAACGATTAAGCCTCAGCAGTTTTCATGAACAAGCTTTTATTAGGTGCATGAGACCGGCAATGTAAATTTGCTATTACCACAATATTTAGGTTTTTATAACATAATTGCTTAAGGAAGCGGACGCTGAGTCATCCAGAGCGTTTGCGATAATTTTCTGCACTTAAATCAACAAATATTTCATTTGGAAAGGAATCTTCCTGAATCAGATCAGCGAGAACACGGCTACCTGTTTCCCTGTATCCAATTTGGAAACAAATACAAGTCATTGACAATGAAATGACAGAATATGTCAAAACTTTATAGATAAGAATGGTCAACTTCCTGAGCAAGGTCTATTTAATTCGTCCGTGTATTTATAATTCTATCATTTTTATTATATCACATTATAAGGCACTATTTTCATGCATATGTTCACGTTTGAAAGAGCTTTACAGAAAATAATACAACTTCAACACAAAAAATAACAAAACAAGACAGGCTGATGTACATATTTAAAAAAACGTGACGCTAGGATATGATACTGTTTAACACTGTTATATGAAAAGTAAAACATGTATCGGTCAGTTTTCGAAATGTTGTACAAAGAAGTTGGGTTATCGCAAGCTTTTGAAAGCAACCAGCTTGTCAGCTTCACAAATTATGACAGGAAGGGAGTTCCAAAACTCGGAGGCAGTGAACAAACTTGTGCCTTGTGATCTTAGATTTCAATCATATCCGTTATTAAGGCAGGTGATTGATTGTGAAACGCCTTATAAGTTTTGGGCAACCCTTGTATTGTACAATGTATTTCACTGGCGACCAATCCTTCAGAACCTGTGTAATATGATTGCGAGAATGCTTTTTATAAAAATGTTTGTATCTGGATTATGTGAAGTAATCAATTATTATATATGTGTGTTTTCTATTAAAGCAATCACGTATTTTGCCTGATCAGATGTACTTCTATTTTCTGTTGATCTAGTTATTGGCTGATTAGCGGATGTACATTGTCTATGCTAATTATAAAAATACTGTTTAACATGATTATTGGCATTTCTGAATACTTTATAACAAGTGCTTTTTTAAAATTTTCTGTTTTTACTTCAGTGAGTGTTTTCCAAAAAGCTCTTGATGGATGTAATTATTATCTTCAGTCTCTTGGCAAATATTGAATGCAAGATTGGTTCAGTTGAATTATGATTGATTGATCAAACTGTTCGATTGTAAAACACACTTAACATGTTATTTTTAACATCAGCATATTTCTTCCACCGTCTAAGTTGTTTGTGACTGCAACAGTTGGTTTATCCTTTGAAACACCGACTCTGAACTCACATTTCATATCTAACTCGTATGACGTTACGACTCGACCTGTAGGTGTGATCTGTATAATGGAGTCTGTCTTATTACTGCATACCAGGATACAGTCGGATGGACCTACTGATAGACCGAATGGTATCTTGATTTGGTCGTCCTTGACAACAACCCTTGTGTTGGTTCCGATGTCATATATGTAGACTCTGTTACTGCTCCGGATATATGTACACGCACTGATACCAAAAGCATCTTTCACACATATAGAGCCATACTTATTCGTTACCTTACATGTCCTCTTGAAAGGTATTTCGTTAGCTGTACTGAAATGTAGAAAGTCTATCTTGTATTCACCACTTGTTATTGCCACTTCCTCTTCAGATACAGCAACGACACTTTGGGATGGATACGAAAATTTAAACGACCCTACTTTCTCAATTTTATTGTAAATCAAGCATTTCATGTTGCGATTATCAACAGCGTTAAGTCTACCATCCGGCAGTAAATCTGGTCCCAAGTACAATGTTTCATCCAAATCATCTCCAGTCTGTCAAATCAATTAAAGCAATCTTTGTTAATTTAACATTCGGATCTTCAATAGCGATAGGTTCGACGGCTTCTTGTAAAAAGCATTTTAATGCCAGTTGTCCTGGAACATAATCAGAGATTGTAAGTGGCGGCAGTTTCAATGTCTCATCAAAGTGAAACGAAACGGTCATGATCTCTAACTTTTGACATGCCCTGTCAGCGTTGCTGCAAAGTTCATTTACATATTTGTTCATAGCATGCTCCAATATGAACTGTTGTGATGGCATCCCGTTCTGATTAACGTTATCAGTTAACTCAACAGACTTTTCTACATCAGCAATAAGTTTCTCAATTTTGATTGTCTCTTTGTCAATTTATCGAGTGTGTCTGTCTTAAATTATTTAGCGTCTTTTCCAACAAAAACTTCCAAATCGTCAAGCATTTTCATCACATCATCTCGCATTCTTTTAACTGGTAAAGATATGCTTTCAATATCTTGGTTCAGTAGTTTTTTTGAAGATTTAGTAGTTTTTACGACTATTTCAGCCTTCTCTTTTACTTTCAGTAATCTGACCTTTAATTTTGAACTTGTAGGTGCAGATTTTCCGGCAATCTGTATTTCTACGACTCTGTGACATTTTCGGTGATTTACAATGACGCAGGTACTGCAGCAAAGCTGACTCTCATCTTCACAGAAGAATTCTAAAACAGTTTTATGTTGTTCACATTTGTCTAGTCCCTTCATGTCAAATGGAATATGTTTTATATTCGCTTCATTTGTGTCCACAAGTTGGTGAGTCTTCATAAACTTGTAAACGTCATGTATTTTTGAGCAGTCCGAACATTGAAATTCACTACATGTTGAACAAGATATTGACGCCGCCGTTTGCTTACCCTAATTCAAACATGACTTACAATGCATGTCATCTCTCTTCAAGTACTCTGTTTTTCTTTGTCTCCCAGGAACTTGGTCAGGTTCATCATGTTTTCCCGACATTTTCTTTTTTTCTTCCTCTATATTCAAACGCCAAGTTGATAACAACTTTTATGTAACGTTTTGTAAATAAGACAAAAGATTTATCAGTGTGTATTTTAATGTTCTGAATAAACATAACCTTATGTTTGTTCTAATTAAAAGGAACTGGGACAACACGGCCCACGGTACAATCCGGACAAGACGACACTGTCCATGCCAGGGTAACCCGTAACACGTTTAAGGATAACCCGATCCGGACTATGATTTAGAAAGTTTTAGACCACATATTGTAACAAAATATATGACATCTTAATATTTAAGAATGTTTGGAAGGCACATAGATGAGAACTTGTCACTGTCAGTAAATTTCACGAGCCGTACAATGTTATGGAGGACACGAACCATGTATCAGAAATATAATTTTATTTTCATAGTAATTATGTTATCAACAATGATTTATAAAAATCTGTAAGTAGATCGTTTGCAAGGATATAATGCAGCAAAGCAACAGCCGCCACACGGCACTTAAAGATTGCTGTTGTGATATTTGATAAAATTTACATAAAGATAACTTGGAAGCATAGAATGCAACCAGGGTTATAGTAATGCTAATGTTAATGCTAATGCATTAGTAATGCATTATTTTTTTTCAAATAATGCCAAGTAATGGTTAATGCCACAATTTTAGCATTAAAAATAATGCTAATTTAATGCCAAAGGTAGTAATGCTAATGCTAATGCTTAGCATTACTTAGGCATTATTTCCTGTATCACTGGAAATCCCAGGTTCAAGTTAACTTGGTGTGAACCAGATCAGATCAAGAGATATACCACGAACCTCAAACAGAAGGACATAAAACACAGTCCAAATGTTCAGGTATGCACAATATTCTGCCTAAATACTGATAAAATTTAAATCATATATGGGCCATCTAGGTATGAAACGTTTTTGAACATACAATTTTACCTAAAACACTAGCACTATTTGTCTGTAACCAATTAAATATACGCAGTGTATCTAATGCAAATTAATGCATTGAACTATACATTTAAAACCTGGGACAACTCCAAAGTGCAAATTTATAATAACCATTAAAGTGTGACATAATTAGTTTTGTCAACGAAAATATCAAACATAATCATTGTTATCTTTTGACACCTTTTTATCAATTAACAGTATGCCACTGATAGTGATGTTAAAGACCTTAAGGCAGCTAGCTTTTACATGTCATGTCAAATAGGCTGTTAGGGAGCCATTAAACAGGTACTTGACTTTCAACATAAGTGTTTTTTTATAAAGTAATGGTAATGGTAAAAGAAAAATTCAGATATAATACAAGAAAGTCATACATGTATTTAACTACAGATTACTTAGGTAAATACTGTAAAGCAGACTAAACACTCAGATCTTTGAGCAGCTCATGTTCATAAAATGCAAAGACAAATACAAAATACTGAAGAATTTAAATGCTGTGTTTCTTATGGTGCTGTTGGATTATTTCAAGTATTTCAAAAAATATATATATAATCCCTAGTTGGTAGATTTGATTCATTACAAATAATAAATGTAACAAAGTCATGTGTTGCTACTATGAAATAAACAACTAATAAAAATGAAAAATGATTAAATGAAAAAAAAAAAAACAAATAGTGTATGTGATTATAACATGCAATGAATCGCAAAAAGTAATGCTAATGCTAATGCACCCTATGCAATGCTAATTTAATGCATTATTTTGACAAAAATGAGTAATGAACGCTAATTTAATGCATTACTTTTGCAAGTAATTATTAACAACCCTGAATGCAACCAAGCAATATAAAACAGTTTAGTTTAGCCCCTTTAATTGTCCGGTAGAGGTTAAAAACATTTACATGATTTATTCCCCAGAACTCTTGATTGATCTCCACAAAACTTGGTATGTAGCATTATTGTAATGGTTCCGCTTGACCCATTGCAGAACCCTTAGTTAAAAACAGATATTAGCATCAATGACTAAGAGTGTCAGACCTATATTCAAAGTTAAATAGTTAAGTTCTGGTGATTGCCTTAGGACCAATATGGCCTTCTTTTTCTTTTTAATACAATATATATTGATTTTCATATGGTTTTGCTTGCTAAATTGTTTGGCGATTGAGAATAAAAAAAACTCTAGTATGTTAAAAATAGTTTAAAAACATTTATAAGGACGTCCTTTTGAAACATATAACACGGGCAAACACAAAGAGTTACAGGAGTTATTCTATTATACAGATAAATTAAAAGGACTTACACTGAGTCCAATCATTTTACCATAACTCTAACGAACTAAAATCTGCTATGATAGATCTGACAGTAAAATTATGCAACCTCGGTATGTTAACAGATATAAACAAAACTGTTAAAATAATACTGGCTTAAAAATGAATAAATGATTATTAATTGCATAACTGATATCACAGACTGTACAACCGCTCAAATTTGTGGAAAAGAAATTTCGTTGTTTAGGCCAAAAAAGACTATTTTATAGGATTATGAATTAGTAGATATCAACCTTTGAAGATAAAATAAATGAAACTTTTGTTCTTTCGTTGAGACTTAATTCTGTGGATTGATTCAAACATGAAATCCGTGCAAGTCATTCTCCTACAAAATGAATGATTCAACAGTACTGGTATTTTGATATCTAAGCTGTACAGGATTTCAATGCCCCATGATCTATTGATATGTTACATAATCTCAAAAGATAATAGGTAAGGGTAGATTTCTCGGAAGCAGGGAGCACTAAAAACACAGCCTCAGAGCCACGACTTTGTTACACATCAAAACGAAGCTGTAACGAAAAAAAAATACAGACGGGTTGCTTAAAAAATCAACAAGTACATATAAATTTATGCCAAATATAGATAGAGGGGGAGGTAGTGGTAACAGGTAAAAATGGGGTGGGGGAGGACGTTGAAGAGGAAAGTAGAACAAGGATGAATATACAAAGGGAATACCACGTTCCTTAATCACAGTTACACTACAACGTAAACCACAAAAGCGCAGACACTCAAATACATGTATAAAAGATAAACACACAACCACAACCAACTAACTAACATAGAAAAACAGACAAATCAGATATATAAAACAATGCAGGGTACCGCTTTAGACACACAAGCACAAAAACACACACCAACAAGAAGGAAAACAATCATGCACCGCCACAGGACCTTGGCAGCCAAAATAAAGGAGGGGGGGGGGCACGAAAACCAACTCATAGTAAAGGGGGAGGGGACGCCAAAAAACGGGAGAACTCAAGAGAGGGGAGCAATAAGAAGGAGGGAAAACGCTTACAAGGAAACATACTCAGCAGAAATTTAACATAAAACTCCAACTTTTGTATAATGAATGTCATCATGATCAAATTGCACGAACATAACCTAAAGGAAACACTACACCTTATCAGTATATTACAAATTACAAATAATGATTAAAGGTACTAAAATTAAGTGTCAAAGAATTGACAAACAAATTTTCCCGAAAATATGCATTATGACTGCCAGAATTAGGTGTTCACATATAAGGGCCATTTTTAAGGATTACAAGAGAACAAGGCTTGTCGAAATCTACAAAATTAGATATTACTGGAAATAAACTTTGATAATAAATAATATTTTCAAGTCATAAGCTTTGACAGTAACAGAGATAGTTGACTTTATTAAAAAATCTTTAACTAAATAATTCTAAGTTGAAAAGGGGCATAACTCTGTCAAAACTCAATTCAGAGTTATGGGATTTGCTTCTCCTGGTGTAGACTTTGATATAGTTAATAATTATTTTTAGTTTCAAGTAAAAAGCTGTAATAGTTACTGTAAAAGAGATATTTGACTTTATAAAAAAATTTAACCAGAAAAGTACAAGTTAAAAAGGGGCATAACTCTGTCAAAATTCAATCAGAGTTATGGAAGTTGTCTCTCCTGGAGTAGACATTGATAGTTAATAACTGTTTTAAGTTTCAAGTCAAAAGCTTCAATAGTATATAGAGATATTTGACTTTATAAAAAAATTTCAACAAAAAATTCTAAGTTAAAAAGGGGCATAATTCTGCCAAAGTTCAATCAGAGTTACAGGGAATGTTTCTCCTGGTGGAGACTTTGATAACAAATAAGTATTTTAAGTTTCAAGTCAATACCTATTACCTTGATAGAGATATTTCACTTTATCAAAAACTTTAACCATCGGCGACGCCGACGCCAAAACCGACGCCGACACCAGGGCAATAGCTCGACTTTTTTTAAGAAAAAGAAAAAACAAGCAGCAACAGACTCTAGAATAATTATGAACTTTATATTCACATTCGAAATAATCTGAATCACTCCACCCTGGGGTTAGGTTTAGAGTTAGGGTTGAAACTGGGCCTACCCTTGGTCAAACTTAGTTTTACATTGAGTTGTATAGGGAAAACCTTTAAAGATCTCTTTCGCACAGAGCTTAGATATTTGGCATGAAACATCTTCTAGCTCTACAAACATTGTTAAAATCAGGTATGAGATATTGATTCTTCAGGTGTTTCGGTTGAAATATCACTCATTAGCTATCAGTCCTTTCAGGGCTTTGATTAATAAATCATTTCCATTGGTAAGTGCTAGCCACACACGAAATTGACTAACAAAATGTAAACAAACATTTCTCTAGCACTACATACATTTATGTCCTCAAACTTTTCACAAATATTTAATTATTTATTTACAATATGTTGATTAGAAGATAAAATTAGCTTGGTAAAAAGAATGCATTTTGGAGCATGTATTTAACAGCAATTGTGTTCCGGACTGGGAAAAATATGCAGTTTATTTTGCCTATAACTTTATCGCTGTCCGATTCATTTGAAACTTTAACAACAGTTACGTAATAAGATAAGATGCTCTCTATATGTCATTGTCCTCAAAACAGTTCAAATAGTAAAATCATAAAGATTTTCACTTAACGCAAAATATATCTTTGCCAAAATTTAGGTTTACCACACGGGCACAAATTCACATGCTAAATAATAATAAAAAAAAACAAACATCAATGATTTTTTTTTTCTTTTGGCCAAGTATACTATATATCGTTGCAAAATACATAACTTGGAACCAAGCTCTCAGCTGTTTCGAAGTCAAGTTTCTACACTTTTACAAATAGAATCGTATTTGCAAAACAGAAAACACTGCATCTAATTTTGACAAAAGAATGGAGTGAGTATTTACCATTGTACGGCAATTACAATTAAGTTGCTAATTTTGTTTAAAGCCTGATTTTCCCAATACTGCAGCCAGCCCCACCCCTTTTTATATGTTTTCTTTCCTTTTTCAAATAATTTGTAATGCATTAAACATATTTAGTGTAAAGTGCATGTACATATGGACCTTTAATATTTTTTCAAGATATTAAGTAAATTTCATTATAAGAAGTATAACTTGTGATGCAAAGAAAAATAAGTATGTAAGAGTTACTCCCTTCATGCACTATTATTTTCCTACTATAGGTAAGGGAAGTAATTCCGTTATATATATGTATGTTAATATTTTTTGTTTTTAATTTCAGTATTTCATGCATTTAACAAGGTATGGCACGTGAATCATTTTGCATGTTCTATATGTGATACACTATTCTTTTCCTACTATCTTTGTCTTGCTTTTTCAATTTTCGCTTGGCAAGGCAATTTGTGTTTGAAAAATAAATAGATGTTAGAATTCCTGATGTAACACAAAACCAAACTTCAAAAAATTACTGAAATTTTCTCACAGCTAAATTGCAAGTTATACTTTACGCTCTTTAGTTGATATATAATGTAGATTTATATTGAACCGTTGACATTAATAAATATTGTTTCTTTAAAAAAAACGGGGTTACCCTTCAGTGGGGCCTCAAAAAATAAAATAAAAACAGATATGAAACCATGGACAGTGACAGTTATTGGGGGGACTTGCGTCCTACGGGCTATTTTTCAATGAAACAATGGTTATATAGAGAAGTGTAATATACTGTGACAATCTTTAATTTCGTTGGCATGTAATTTCGTGGTTGTTGTGGGGAAATGAATTCGTGGATCTCATCTTTTGAAGACAAAACGAAGGAAATTGTTTTTGCATTGGAATTTAACTACTCTGATAGATGCAACCACAGAATCTAGGAAAACTACCCTTTATGTATATTAAAGGTCAAATGTTGAAGGTCAGGAGAGCGACTTTTTGTCATCCCCTTTTCTTTATGTTGCACTTCTGACTTTGGGTAAATAGTTTCAACCAGCAAGTCATTCAATGAGTGCATATTATTAAATGGTCCTTTATATGAATCAGTCAATAGTTTTGACCACTCTATATATTTAACACATGTTTGCTAGGCTAAAGTCAATATTTGAATAGACCATATGAAACTTCATTTTCGACGCAATGTTGTAAATTATTTGTTGAATGGAATTTCTGGCAAACATTTTTGACTATGGTTCTGCAAATAAGTAACCTACTTGATTGGTTACTATAAAATTATATACAATTTATGAACCAGCCATTAGTTGTCGAATTTGTCTCTTCAAATCACCGGTATTAGGGTGAACCCTGTCCTATTCAATAATACTTTCAAAAGACGAGTCCATTTGCTTGCTCCTTCTTGATGCTTGTAATTAAAAATATAATATATTGCCAAAAGGTATCTTGCGGCTTACACAAAAAGTGATTATTAGACTGAAGTTCCTCATATGGCCTGAAACGTGTTTAGCCAAGAAAACTACGGAGCCCGGTGCGCCATGCTAATTGCTAAATGCCAAATTATACTTGCAGGTAATGCCAAATACTTAATGCTATATGCTTAATGACAAGCTAACTGCAAAATACTTTATGCTAGATAATTATGTCAAATGCTTTACGCTAAAAGTTTCAAGTTAAACGTGAACTGATAAATATTAAAAGCTTAATGCCAAATGATAATGATCAAACCTCAATGGGTTTGGAAAATTTATTTCTAAATGTCTAGCTTTTGAAATAAATCTATAAACTTCACAATTTTAAAACATTTCTTTACAAACAGTTCGAAAATAAGAAATAACATGCTTAAAAGGGATCGAATCAGCTAGTTATTTATAGATGGTCAATGACTGTTTAGATGATGAATTTGTCCATTTCCGAAACACATCTAAATACGCATAGAGCAATACGCATTCATTTAGCCGCATTCCGCATGTAACAATTAGCATCGTCTATCATTCCAAACAAATTCTTGCAAAGGTTTCCGTTTATCAGAAGAAAGTTACAATTAAGTCTATATAAATGACACACTATTTGTTTTCAATACAACTAAGCGATAATACAAATAATAACACTTATAAGAAATATATCTCGTGAATTGTTAATGTGCAAACCACCTACTTGACTGCAGTTCACACAAAAATATATTTATATTGATGCTTCAATGACGGGTTTAAACAAATTCATTATCAACTTTGTACTATCAAATAAAAAGCGTTTGTACTCAAATAACTTTTGATATGTACTAGTGCACAGTCTAAAGTAACAAATTATCTGATTACAGAATACGAATGATCTTGCTCTATTCTTAAAGAGAATTCCTATAGTTGTTTTCCTTTCATAGAATTTTTTCAAATTGACATATATGATAGGAAAATTAGTGCTGAAAACAATGAATAAATAAAAACAATGGGTCACCAGGCTTGTTTTTGTGAAAATTTGTTTTGAACACACCCACTGTTGCTGAAACTGCCAGGCTGAGCGATTTTTCAACATTTTCATAATTTTCTTTTTTATAAATACCAACCAAAATATACATCAAGACAGCACAATAAGTTTTATTTTTATTACAGATTTTATTATATACTTATTTGATATAATAGTCATATTTGTAATACTATATCCTTACAATAATGGGTACAAATGAAAAAAAAATATTGTTTCATATTCACTTTTGTGAATTTTTTTCAATGAAAAATACCCATAGTGAAGAGTACATTTTTTAAATTTTGAAAAAACTGTTTCATAAATTTTTTTTCCTGTTTTTCCGGTGTATAAATAATTGTATTGTGAGCATAAAAATGGCTAAAAATGTATGAGTCACCAGGCTAAATTTTATGTTAAGACCGCTCGAATACAACACCTGTTCGGGCGAAAAATGGCGCGAACCTGACCAAACTGATTACATGTATATCTGTTATAAGTTAAAAAAAAAGTTTTAAAAATTCTTAATTCTTTCTATAATTGAATACTAAATAATCTGAAAGGTGATACTGTCTTATCAGTACTAAGTGAATTGTCTTACATTATATGAACAACACAGTCTTTGTACTAAAATGCGACGTGAAAACACAACCACAAAAATGGCAAGATACCTGTCAGGCATGATACTTGTCAATACAACATACACCAGTATCAACATTTGATTACTGAGAAAACTTATCAAAAATGTTATTTCATTCAAGATTCCTCATATTTAAGATTGTCTGTCACATGTTTCAACAAATGTTGACTTCACTTCTGTTTTCTATAGCCAGAAAGATGCGCATAAAAACTATAGGAATTCCCTTTAACAATGTAAAACACTAACATGTAGTTGAGGGGTTCATTGTAATTACAAAAACTCAAGTTTATTCATTTCTGTTTCAGCAAAACTATCTAGTTGTGACGGAGTACCGAATGCCATCGGATCTATTATGTAACTTTTAACAGCTGCAACTTTCTTCCACCATTCATGTTACTTGAGACAGCAATAAGTGATTTGTTCTTGGAAACACAGATTCTGTATGGACCTATCATATCTAATTTGTACGATGACAGAAACCGACCTGCTTGAGAGATTTGTACAATGGTATGCGCTTGATTATTGCAAATCAGGATACAGTCGGATGGACCTACTGCTACACTACGTGGTTCCTTGATCTGGTCATCATTGACAACAACTTTGGTGTTGCTCGTGATGTCATATATGTAGACAGTATGTTCGTATCTATCGGTGAGGACCACTTTATCGCTGTTCCGTATATATGTATAAGCACTAGTGTTTATAGGATATTTCTTGTTTGGAAAGTTGATACTGAAATCTTTTTCTTCTCCTGACAGAGATACAATACGAAAGGGCCTTGTATCATCAATAGTTCCAACAACAAAGTGTCTCTCATCTTTCATACATATAGAGTCATACTGTGTTTTAACTTTACATGTCCTATTTAAAGTTATTTCATTTGATTTACTGACACGAAGAAAGGCAATCGTGTATTTACTACCACTTGTTATCGCCACTTCCTCCTCAGATACAGCAATTACACTCTGTGGTATAAACGATAATTGATATGATCCTACTTTTTCAAGCTTCTCATTGTAGATCAAACATTTCTTGTTTTTATTATCCACGGTAACTACTCTACCATCCAGCAGGAAATCTAGTCCAGAGTATAATGGCTCTTTGACATCATCACCAGTCTGCTTCAGATCAATGGAAGTAATGTTTGTTAATTTAACAATCGGCTCTACAGTTTTTATAGGTTTTGCAGCTTCCGGTACAGAGTATTTTAATGTCAGTTGTCCCGGAACGTAATCAGAAATCGGAAGTAGAGGCAGTTTCATAGTGTTATCAAAATCAAATGAAATGGTCACAGTTTCTAACCTTTGACATTCCTTGTCCACGTTGCTGCTAAGTTCATCGACTTGTTTCTTCATTCTTTGTTCCAGTATAAACTTTTGTGATGGTGTCACGTTCTGATGAATGTTATCGATTGTTTCCAGAAATTTGGTTGCATCAGCAATATGTTTCTCACTGTCTGACTGTTTCTTTGTCAGCTTATTGACTGTTTCTGTCTTAAATGATTCAGCGTCTTTAGCAACGGAAACTTCCAAATCGTCAAACAGTTTCATTACATCATCACGCATTCGTCTAATTTTCAAAGACAATTCTTTAACATCTTGATTCAGTTTCTCTTTTGATGACTTGGTATTTTTAACGATCTTTTCAGCCTTCTCTCTTACTTCCTGCAACTTGACCTTTAATTTGGAACTTGCTGATGCAGACCTTTCGGCAATCTTTTGAATTTCTACGACACTGTGGCATTTCCGGTGATCCACAATAGCACATGTACTGCAGCAAAGCTGATTCTCATCTTCACAGAAGAACTCTAAAACTTTATGATGCTGATCACATTGGTCTAACCCCTTCATATCAAACGCAACTTGTTTCGTTTTCACCTCTTTTGCATTCACTAGCTTGTGATTTCTCAAGAACGCGTGCGTTGTATGTACGTTTGAACATTCTGTGCACTGAAACTCGTCACATGTTGAACAAAACACACCAGCTACTGTTTGTTTTTCCTTGTTTGAACACGGTTGACATAATATCTGCTCTGTTCGTCCAGGAACTGCATCACCAGAGCTGTTGTTTTTCATATTCCCACTCTCCTTTTCCGCCATTTTAAACCGTATGATAATATTCTGTTTACACAAACAGCAGATACGCTGTGATTAAATAATGCAAGTATGTTTAAACTTGTGTTGTAAGATAAATTCACTTAGATCAAAAGTAGGCCTAGAATGCGGAAGTAAATTGTGTTTGGTAGGTGTACACATTTTATCGTGTATTATAATTGCTTTTTTTATTTATTGAAAAAAGTACACTGCTTAATATAATAAGTTATGATACTTCAGAATACATAACAAATGAAAATAACAAGAGATATGGGATGTTAAAAGTTTTTTAAAAAGTAATGAAATATTTAGCCGGATGATTTAAGAAACGAATACATTTTCAAACTTTCGGTGATTATGACTTACTGGACGGCTGAGTATTTCTACAACACTTTCAGATGATTCACTCAAACGGGCTACAGTTAAACCTGCCTTAGCGGTCACCTGCATTATGCAGCCACTTGTCTTAATTAAGCAGCAAATAAGTAGTCTTTCAAAATCGACACTTTGTACTTATTGCAACATGTCTTAAGCAGCCAGAAAGTGTGGCACCCTTGGCTTGCTGTTTTATACAGTTTGCTGGACGTGCTCTAGTGTTGAGAATCAGTGAAATTGTGAATTAATCAGTGCAATAATATCGCATCATTTATTAATTAATCATGACGGAAAGCAGACATGTTTGTTTTTCAAACTTAAATAAAAAAGTTTACCTTTCTATTTTTGGCAACGAGATAATTCAAGTATTTCAGTAATTTTGCGGATAATACAGCGATATTTCTTATATTACAATTAGTATTCACATTTTATATTTCCAACTTCACAGTTCATGAATCACTGTTCATAATTTGAAGTTAATATTTCATTCTTCTTACTTCATATGTGAAATGTGAATTATGCAGTGCGAACTGTGAAGTGCGATGTGTAAGGTATGTAGTGTTAACTAATAGGTATGAACTGTGAGTAATATTGTAATATAGTATGCTGTGAAGTTCGAAGTGCTAACTATCATACGTAACCTGTCAATTATGACCTCTGGAATGTGAACAGCTGAAATATGAACTGTGTAGTGTGAACTACCTAGTGTGTGTCCTATGAAGTGTGAACAATAATAAGACGTGCGACCTGTCGTAATTTCACAATTCATAATTTCATTGTTATGAAATAGTGAAGTTTTAAGTTTGAATTGTACAGCATTAAATGTGAAGTATAAAATGCGAACTATGACTGTAAAGAGTTTGGAGTATGAACTGTATGGTTTTAACTGTGAGTAATACTGTACTGTAAGATTCTGTGAAGTGCAATGTGTGAACTCTTAAGTGCAAACTCGTTTGAGTGACCTCTATAATGTGAACTAAAAAGTGTGAACTTAAAAGTGTGAACTCAAAAGTGTGAACTCTGAAGTGTTGACTGTGAAATATGAACTTTCGTATAATGCCATTATAAATTCATTTTTCTCACTCTTGTCTACCACTAGTGCATGTGCGTGGGTTATGTATAAATGATCAAAATATAGAGCACTTGTTACTTTATATATCTATAAGCAACTTATTGATCCCGATCTGTTTGATACATTTTAGTAACAATTTTAAATATTTATAATATTTCACCCAACCCTAAAGCCCAGGTAACAGTTTCTTGATCTCGTGATAAGCTTCACGAAACGACATAGAGGAAACATATCTCACATGAAACGTTATTAGGTAGTGGTCCTTTGCCAAGTGTTTAAAAGCTGTGTCCATAGTACCAGATTGGGCCGACGTAGGGACCCGTGTTTATACAAAGAGTTACACTAGGACGTCAAATATTTTACATAAAGCATCCGTAAGTGGCTCTTTACTAAGCTTGTTACAATCGGATTACGGGGGTGAAATTTGGGACCTCCACGAAGAACTATATTTAGGAAACTTGAAAACAGAATTTCCGAACGTACCATCTAACTGGTAAATAATTTTAAATCCGCGACATTTATGTTAAAAAAATATTATATTTAAAGCAAAACAGATATGTTTAGGTAACTAATATGTTGATTTATTTATTGATATTACTGTAAAATATCTAATTTCTTTGGCATAACATAGCCAAAGCAGCTATTTTTCAGGGTTTCAATTTTGTTGGTTTTAAAATTTTAAAACAATATGATTATTCTATTAATTATGATTGTTGGAAATGTAGTGGGTTGATATATCTACAAAATCCAAAAATAGATTATTTGGTGCAGACATGCTGGTTTACAACTTATGATTACTCTGCTCTAAGACTGTTTCCTTGGTTTCTTACTCACCTGTGAACTTTTCTTCCTGTGATGAACTTATTTGGCATACATGATGGTAATTTCAGGTGTTTTCGCCAGTGTTTAAAAACTTAATTTACACCTGGGATTGTAGGCTAACTGTTGTAGTGTAATGAATGCATTATTTATTAATGTATTGTAACTATGAAAATAGTTCTTAAAGGAAATTCAATAGAATACTACATGCAAGAAAATAATCTATCACTGGTTGAAGGTTGAGATCGAAATACTGTAAAATAATTTAATTTAAGGGTCTTGAAACTTTGGGGTTTTGGTCAAAATGGCCATTTTGTTGGGAAATCAACTTGTGGATTAAAACATTTTGAAGATAAAATGGACAGGAACTTGTGTTTGCTGTGGATTTACCTAGTGGATTGACACAACCACGAAAAATTTGTTTCTCACAAAAATATATGTTTTACAGTATTCAGCTCTTAGGTTGCTGTTTTTGCAGTAACTAAGTGAAGCCAGATATTCAGATTCATGCAGTTCATATTGCGAAAGTAAATTCAACATTGTTTAGAGCATTAACCATTGTGTTTAACTTTTTGTTATGGGGTTACTGGTATTAGTTGCTGAGGTGTTAAGGTCCTGCTCCTTATCACCATGGGTTGAAACCTTGCATCCGTATGACCTGCAGAAGTAGGGTGGTTTTACTCTGGTGACCGCCTTTGCCTAAAATAATGCCCAGTGGGGTATCTAGTGTCTGCCTTGAATATAAAAAGCTGGAAAGTCATTGTACCTAAAATTGTGTAAATGTGACTGAATAAAACAACAAAGTATGACTGCATGACTTTAAAATTACTAAATATTGGTGAAATATTCTTGCTAACTTACATTTTCTTTTTTTGTAGGACAAAATTTTTCAAGTTTGCTCTGAAACCAGTCTGCATATTTTGTTACGACAAGTTTCCTGGCGAGTTGAAGAAACGACTGACGAAAGCATATGACGAACAGAATAAAAATAGAACAGGGATTTAATTACGCATTTATTGTTTGATAATATTGTTATATTCATGCATGCCTTAGAAAATGTTATAGTTAAAATTATAGTTTAAACTGTTTCAGTTATACATTATGTAAAAAGAATATTGCAGTTTTCACAATACATGTATTATAATTTGTATGCTTGACCCATTCATTTGACATTTGTTATATCAGATTTGCTAGGAAACTTCACATTGAGAAAATGTCTATCGCAAATACCTAGTTCAATTTATTGATAAAGATTTTTGTGTATGAATTTTAGATCATCCTGAAATGTGTTCAGGGTGGGCTATTGGTATAGTTGGACTCTATTGGTATAGTTGGATGATCCATTGTCTGGCATCCATCATCCAGCATTAACATTTTTACTAGAACAACTCTTCTGAAACTACCAGTCAAAAATTATTCCAAACTTGGTCAGAAGCATACTGGCATAGACTGCTATGTAATTTTTTTTTTCAATTGGTTAAGCTTGGTCCCTTTTAGGGGTCGTTAGAGCCAAAAATAGAAAAACCTTTAAATTGACTTCTTTTTATGAACAACTTGATGGATCTTCATCAAACATGATCTGTATCGTCCTTGTAATTGCTTGTAGTCAAGGTCTGGTGAAAGACTTAGAGCCAATATGGCCCTCTGGTACATTTTCTTACAATGTATATTGACAATGTTTTCATAATAATAATATTATGGCTGGCTTGCTGAATTGTCTGGTTTAGGCAATTAAGAAAAATAATTTCAGTATATTGAGAATCGATTTCATTACATCTATAAGTAGATACTTTTAAAGCATAAAACACAGGCAAGCAAAATAATAGACACAGTTTTGATGAGTCTGGTTCGTGAGAGAGCCTTTTAGCAACGGCTTAATAGGTATTCTATAACACAGATAAATTAAGTAGACTTTTATATCTTAAAGACCAGAAAATGTAACACTCAGAGTCCAAGTAATAGAATACTTTTATTAGCTCACCTGTCACGAAGTGACAAGGTGAGCTATTGTGACCGCTTGATGTCAGTCGTGCGTCGTGCGTCAACAATTTCTAAAACATCTTCTTCTTGAAAAGCACTGGGAAGAATTACACCAAGCTTCACAGGAATGATCCTTGGATGGCCCCCTTTCAAAATTGTTCAAAGAATTGAATTCCATGCAGAACTCTGGTTGCTATGGCAACCGAAAGGAAAAACTTTAAAAATCTTCTTGTCCAAAACCACAGGGTCTAGGGCTTTGATATTTGGTATGCAGCATCATCTAGTGGTCATTGTTCAAATCATCCCCCTAGGGTCAAATATGGTCCCGCCCCGGGGGTCACATTGTTTATTTAGACTTATATAGGGAAAACTTTGAAAATCTTCTTGTACAAAACCACATGGCCTAGGGCTTTGATATTTGGTATGTTGCATCATCTAGTGGTCCTCTACCAAGATTGTTCAAATTATTCCTCTAGGATCAAATATGGCCCTGCCCCGGGGGTGCCAAGTTTTACATAGACATATCTATAGGAAAAACAGTTAAAAAATCTTGTCTGAAACCGCAACACTAAGACCTTTGATATTTGGTTTGTAGCATTGTCTTATGGTCCTCAACCAGAATTGTTCAAATTGTACCCCTTGGGTGAAAAGAGCCCTGCCCTGGGGGTCCAAAGTTATATATAGACTTATATAGGAACAAGAGTGCATGAATGTCACAATATACGCCCGTCGCAGCAAATTAGCAAATTGCAGCTGTGTTTGCAAATGGAATCTTAACTTTGTAGTTGTTTATTTATTATTGTAATTCTCTTGTTTTTCTATGTCCACAAAAAAGTCCTTACCAAGTAGAGATACCTTAAAATACACCTAAAATTTGAAAGTAACATCTATGTTGTACCACAGAAAAGTGATCTTGGTTTTTTCCTACGGTCAATTATAAAAAAGTTACAGTATAGGTTATTTATAGTAACAATTAAGGTAAGTTAATCTTAAAAAAAAATCCAAAAAAAAATTGTAAGTTCACACAAAAATCCTTACCCTGTAGAGATAGGTCAAAATACACATCAACTTTGGATGTAATATGCATGTTGTACTACAGAAAAGTGATCTCGATTTTTCTCTACGACTAGTAATGAAAAAGTTGCAATATAAGCTATTTATAGTAACAACAAAGGAAAGTAATTCTAAAGAAGGGACCTGCGCATGACACTTCGTCTCATGATGGTGTACAATTGTGCCAAGTTACATCAAAATTCCTCCATGCATGAAGAAGAAATGGTTCGAACAAAGTCATTCTTGTATCTGATATTTGGCCTCTAAGTGTGACCTTGACCTTAGACCTAGGGACCTGGTTTTTACGCAAGACACTCCATCTCGTGGTGGTGAACATTTGTGCCAAGTTATATTAAAATCCCTCCATGCATGAAGAAGATATGCTCCGGACAAAGTCATTCTGGAATTTGACCTTTGATCTGTAAGTGTGACCTTGATCTTAGACCTAGGGACCTGGTTCTTGCGCATGACACTCCGTCTCATGATGGTGAACAATTGTGCCAAGTTTCATCAAAATCCCTCCATGCATGAAGAAGATATGCTCCGGACAAAGTCATTCTTGAATTTGAACTTTGACCTCAAAGTGTGACCTTGACCTTAGACCTAGGGACCTGGTTCTTGCGCATATCTAATGAACTACTTGACCCAGAGTCATCAAACATTACATTGTTAATCAGCATGTGAAATTGTGCACCGATGTCTTAATTTGGATGATTTAGCCAGACCAGAGTTGTGGCCCTTGACTTAGTAGAGATATGCATAAAAACGGCCTAAAATTTGTGTCGCATGTTTCTCAAAACTTATTTTATCAGATACATGCTCTTTTATGTATATCCATTAAGGTATACAACTATATGTTACATGTATCTGAAAAAAGTATTTGACTTACAGTTATAAACCATTAGGGGTGTGTTATATAGCATATGAAGTTGTGCATTTTGTGTTCTGATTTTACTCAGCCAGACCAGAGTTAGTGTGTGTGTGTGTGTGTGTGTGCGTGTGCGTGTCTGTTCGTGTTTAACGTCTTTTTTTAAACAATTTTTCCGTCATATAAACGACGGTGTCTACTTGTAGCAGTAAGCACAATGCCCAACTTTATAGTGCTGCCTCACTGGAATATCAGGCCGTAGACACGTGGCATGATACCCAACCCAGTCACATTATACTGACACCGGGCTGACCAGTACTTATAGTGCTGCCTCACTGGAATATCTTGCCGTAGACACGTGGCATGATACCCCACCCAGTCACATTATACTGACACCGGGCAGACCAGTCCTAGCACTATCCCCTTAATGCGAGGAAGCTGCCAGTACCATTTTTTATGTCTTTGGTATGACGCGGCCGGTGATCGAACCCACGACCTCCCGCACTCGAAGCGGACGCTCTACCACTAGGCTACCGAGGCGGTTAGACCAGAGTTATAGACTTATTGAAAAATTGTAACACACAAAGCGCTTGAGAGTTTGTGTTGCACATATCTTAAAAACATATTTCACCCAGAATCACAAAACCATGTAGGAATATTATTCAGCATGCGAATTCGGGTGCCCGTGTTGTCTGGAGTTTTGAGGGGGCGGGGGTTCCACTAGCATTAAGGCCATAAAAGTTTCAGTCCCATGTATCTCAAAATGTACCTGATATATAGTCATAAAACATTAGAGGATTGTTAAATAGCATGTGAAGCACCAGGAGTTCTGTTTGGGATTTAACACAGCTAGACCAAAGTTATGGCCATTGACTTAGTGAAAAATACACAAAGTGCTTAACATTTTGTATTGCATATATCACCAAGCACACAGACAGATAGTGGGAGCACCTGCGTCCTATGGGCACACATCTAGTTCTCGCTATAACAATGGTTTCCTTTCAGTATATAGTGAATCGTGATAATTTCGTTTGAATGTAATTTAATGGTATTTGCGGGGAAATGAATTAATGGATTTTAATTTAGGAAGACAATATGAATGTAAATTGTATTTGTTTAGTAGGATTTAATTTCTTTGATAGAGACAATCTAAAAATCTACAAAAAATAGTTTATCGATTTCCGAAACAAAATGATAGTTTTAGCTTTTTATCTAAATATGCATAGAGCAATACGCATTCATTTAGCCGCATTCCGCATGTAACAATTATCATAATCTATCATTGCACAACAATTCTTGCAGAGGTTTCCTTTCATCTGTAAAACGGTACAATCATGTCAACATACTCGTAAATGACACTCTACTTTTTTCTCATTAAGTGCTGTGTGGCGGCCGTAAAAAGTCGCCCCGACTTCGTCTCAGTGTTTTTATCTTTTCTGGTCCTTCGGGATCATTGATTTCAACTCATTTAGATTTGAAGATTGAATACTGCTTAAGCCGGTGCTAGGGGGCTTGGGCAGTGTTGCATTTTCCATTACTGCTCATGAATAGACTCGATCAAACTGAGACTGCAATTTTCACTGTTTGCCTTGTTCTCGGTGCTTCCGAGGGATCTACTTTTCAGATTTTATTTGATATATACTAGTGCACAGTCTCAAATAACAAATTTGTTATTGATGAAATCATCTGATTACAGAATACGAATAAACATTCTCTACTCTTTTCAAATGTAAAACACTAACATGTCGTTGAGGAGTTCATTGTAATGACAAAAACTCAAGTTTATTCATTTCTGTTTCAGCAAAACTACCTAGTTGTGACGGAGTACCGAATGCCATCGGATCTATTATGTTACTTTTAACAGCTGCAACTTTCTTCCACCATTCATGTTACTTGAGACAGCAATAAGTGATTTGTTCTTGGAAACACAGACTCTGTATGGCAATTTCATATCCAACTTGTATGATGATAGGACACGACCTGTCTGAGAGATCTGTACGATGGAGTTTGTTCCATTACTGCAAACCAGGATACAGTCGGATGGACCTACTACTGCACTACGTGGTTCCTTGATCTGGTCGTCCTTGACAACAACTCTTGTGTTGCTCGTGATGTCATATATGTAGACAGTATGATCGTTCTTATCGGTGAGAACAATTTTGTCACTGTTTCTTATATAGGTACAAGCAGAAGTGTTTAAATGATATTTCTTGTTTGGAAAGTTGATATTGAAATCTTTTTCTTCTCCTGACAGAGACACAATACGAACTGGTCTTGTATCATCGTAAGTTCCAACAACAAAGTGTCGATCATCTTTCATACATATAGAGTCATACTTAGTCGTTACCTTACATGTCCTGTTCAAAGTTATTTCATTAGATTTACTGACACGTAGAAAGTCTATCTTGTATAGACCACCACTTGTTAGCGCCACTTCCTCCTCAGATACAACAACAACACTCCTTGGTTTATATGATAACTGATATGATCCTACTTTCTCAAGCTTCTCATTGTAAATCAAACATTTCTTGTTTTTATTATCTATGGTAACCAGTCTACCATCCGGCAGTAAGTCCAGTCCTGGGTATAACGGTTCCTCGACATCATCTCCAGTCTGCTCAAGTTCAATGGAAGTAATCTTCGTTAATTTAACGATCGGATCAAAAGGTGTTATAGGTTTCACAGATTCCGATGAAGAGCATTTTAATGTCAGTTGTCCCGGAACGTAATAAGAAATCGGAAGTGGGGGCAGTTTTATAGTGTCATCAAAATCAAACGAAATGGTTACGGTCTCTAAATTTTGACATTCCTTGTCAACGTCACTGCTAAGTACATCGACCTGTCTCTTCATTATCTGTTCCAATATAAACTTCTGTGATGGCGTCCCATTCTGATCAACATTATCGATTGTTTCAAGTGATTTTGTTGCATTAGCAATATGTTTCTCACTGTCTGTCTGCTTCTTTGTCAGCTTATCGAGTGTCTCTGTCTTAAATGATTCAGCGTCCTTAGCAATGGAAACTTCCAAATCGTCAAACATTTTCATTACATCATCACGCATTCGTCTAATTGTTAAAGACACTTCTTCAACATCTTGATCCAGGCGCTCTTTTGATGTCTTGGCATTTTGAACGATCTTTTCAGCCTTCTCTCTTACTTCATGTAACTTGACCTTTAATTTGGAACTTGCTGATGCAGACCTTCCAGCAATATTCTGTATTTCTACGACACTGTGACATTTCCGGTGATCCACAATAGCACATGTACTACAGCAAAGCTGATTCTCATCTTCACAGAAGAATTCTAAAACTTTCTGATGCTCATCACATTGGTCTAATCCTTTCATATCAAACGCAACTTGTTTCGTTTTCACCTCTTTTGCTTTCACTAGTATGTGATTTCTCAAAAACGCGTGAGTGTTATGTACGTTTGAACATTCTGCACACTGAAACTCGTCACATGTTGAACAAAACACATCAGCTACAGTTTGTTTATCCTCACTGGAACATGGCTGACATAATATTTGCTCTATTCGTCCAGAAACTGCATCATCAGAGTTGTTATTTTCCATATTCCCACTCCCCTTTTCTGCCATTTTGAATCGTTACACAAACTTCCTTTATGCTGTACGATACTATTGTGCGCGTTTTAATCGACCTGGCGGGGCGAGGTTTCGCGACGGTCCACTGCATTATTGTGCAGGATATGTAGTATATTCGGCAACCTGATTTCCTATTCAGTGGCCATCTACCTTACATTGTAACCAATGTAGCGTTGAATTTTAGTCGTTGGTTACAGAATTAAACAATTATATTGCTCTACCTATTTTGCTCGTTTTTTGAGATTACCATTATTTGCATAAGTCAGACATTAACTCCGCACCACCAGATAAAACCGTTTAGATCAGAAGTAGGGCCTAGAATGTAAATTTTGTTTTGTAAGTGTACACATTTTAAAGTATATTGCATTTTTTATTTATTGAAAAGGTACATTGCTTAATATTATAATTTATGATACTTCAGAAAACACAAGAAATGAAAATAACAAGAGTACCCAGTTTGGCCTATATAGGATATTAAGACTTTTAATGAAATATTTTGCCGACTAAGTTCAGATACATATTAATTTTTATACTCTTTGTGAGCATGACGTACTGGACAGCTGGGTATTTCTACAACCCCTTTTCCGATGAGTCACTTTATCACTCAATACAGTTGAACCAGTCTCAGCGGTCACCTGCTTTAAGCAGGCACTTGTCGTCGGCTACATTTCTTGATGTTAATATTGGTAGAACAGTAGATGGTAATTTTTGATTT